>NC_059357.1:24396919-24699874 GCF_019703515.2 Myxocyprinus asiaticus | reverse complement strand
GATTATGCTTGGATAAGAGAAAGTATTTGAACACAGAAAAAGTTATGTCAGATTTAAATGCGGACATAATACAATTAAGTTTTTCCACATTTAAAGAAGAATGTTAGCCTTATAGATTATTATTAAGGGGCAACCCAGTGACAGATTATGGCATGATGCAAGAAATCTCTCCAAAATGATTGCAGAACAGTTTACATACAACACCAAAGAGCCAGTTCTAAATGATTATTTCCGACCAAACCTTCTTCAGAATCTTATTGTAGAGCATTTCAGGATGTACTCCAAAAACCCGGAAGAGAATTAGCATTTTCGAGCTATGGGTTCCCTCTGGATTTTCTTATGGGTTTTTATAATGCCAGTTTTGGATTTGTGAGTAAAATTAGGTCTGTGGTAAACATTAGGACGACTTTAAAGGTGCACTAAGTAAGATTTTAGCAAGGATTTAGCTCGCTCTTACTCATCCCATCCGTCCCAGAAGTACTTTAGACTCTCAGTTTTAGACTCTATACCGACACCCATCATCCTGGAGTCCTGTTGCCTCACACCAAATGTGTTTGTTTATCTTCTGTTTTGTTACTTTTAGTCTGTGTTTTATCCCTCATATTACGCACATGAAGTTTCACGCGTTGTTGCGCGACGGACTGTGACCGGTCAGCCGTGAGCTCTCGGCCAGCTGAACACCGCTTTGTGCTCGCGCTTGGCTTTTGATGGTGCACTGCTTATCTGTGATCCATGCCATGAGAGCTGCAGGTGATAGCTTTTATTTATTCTGTTTGGACTGTCTGGTGGAGTACACTCCTGTTTATCAATACCATACCATCACTGGTACCATTGATGACCATTGCATGACACAGTCTCATGTGTTGTCAACATGGCAGCGCCCATGATGGGGCCACCCGCTCCATGAAAAAATAAACAGCTTTTATAGGGTTTATGATATGACTGGAGTCTTCATATTGTGACCAGATTCCTGCTTGTGGAAAACAGGACAGCCCCCTCCCAGCAAAAATGAAATTGACATATCCATACTTAGGCGCAGATCAATGCGAAGTAGGGTGCATCTGCATCTGTAACTGTTGTCACCTTGTACTTTTCACTGGCAGTGATTTTTCTCAGTGTGAGCTTGTCTTTCAAGAGTTTATCTTAAAATGCAGAGCAGTCCAGTCCAAAATTAAGATGTACAAAAAGCATTGCCTTCATGTCTGTTACACTGAGTCAAGATTTATCCAGTGTCCATGCTGCATTCATTTATGAACGCTCCACAGATGCAAATGTCCCAGGCAGGCCCCAGGCAGGCATAAAACAAACTCCACGACCTTGGCTAAGACTCCTAAGTTGATGGTCTTGCTCTCCAACTCACGAAAAACATATGTCCATCTCTCAGACATGGCTGTCTTGTTCATGTTCCACTCATTGATATGACAAGTGACAATGCTTTTTGCACAAACCCACTCATCAAAGAGCGTGGTTTCATCAATCAAACTGAGAGTGGGGATTCTGGAGTAGAAGTGTTCGAGGCTGCTCTGAATGTCTTTCCACTCTGGGATGTCTCTCAGTAGGGCCCACTCAAGTTTTTCTGTGTTCTCCAATGAGCGGCTCAAATTTTGGAGGTAATCCACCGATGCTGAATAAAAGTTTCTCACTGCACAATAGAAATCATCTGCTCGCATGTCACCTGCTTCAACCAGGGCATCCAACTGCTTTTAAATGTCAGAGGGTATGAATGATTCCTCCAGCCTTGCCTGCAAGTCTTTTCTCAGGTCATGAATGTGCAAAGCCACTTCTGTGGCTGATATGTGGTCTTGCTCTACTATCTCCAGTGCATGGTTAAAAGTGGCTGTTTGCTTGAGTGTGAAGCCAATCCAAAGTTTAGTGCAAGGATCGCTGAAAAAGTCTCTTCTTGAGAAAGAAAGTATGCACGCAGACCATCAAAAATGTGCAGTATACTTTCAAGAGCTGGACCAAGAGAGAGGAAATGTGTGTTGCCATGCTGCAGTAATTTCTGATAGTCCAGCTGCACAAAAGCAAGTACGACAGCTTCAGATTTGGTGCGGGCAGAAGAAAGTGTAGGATCATACAATTTCTTGATCAATTTCGCAGTACAGTCAGCCGACCGAAAACTATGGCCATGCATAACAGAATGATAAGCAAAAAGTCCTTCACTTGCATGCACCTTGCCAGATTCTGAACTTTGCTTCACAAAAAAATTGCTAACACTTGGTGTGGCACACTTACTTTAAGCAGCATCCACATGCTTTTTTGTATGAACATGCTGCGTGATGTCGGTGCGGCCTCCATGGGCGATGGAAATGCGAGCTCCACAAATCTCACACCTCACTTTACTAGGTTCTGTCTGTGACTCCTTTTTTTTAGAAATTTAAACTCTTTTTGAAGATCCTCATTAAATATACATCCACACTTCCTTGACATTTTTCCAGCCGCAATTTCATCTGTGTGCCCTTTCAGACTGGCTGTTCAATCAGTTCACTAACTGGACGTCTGTTGATAGGGGATTGTGATTGGATAGTTTAATCCAATCATGTACTACATATAACACTGTGATTTTATTGGTTTTACAAGCCGTATCCTTGGCTACCTTTGATTACAATACTCACATATCTGAGAAAGCAGCTTAGGCTAAATTTTAGGGGAGGGGAAATACGGGACTGTGAAGAGGAGGAGGGTGTGGCCGGGCCGTGAGGATGCATTCCCAGCGCTGAATTGTCCTAATCAGCCAGGAGGGGGATAAAGACGAGCCGGAGGCGCCAGTTCAAGAGAGAGAGAGACACACGCGGCCGCTGTGTGTGTGCGTGTCTGTGTGTTTTATGTTATGTTTCAGTTTCTTTATACCAATAAAAGTTTATGTTGACTGCTAAGCCAGTTCCCACCTCCTCCTTTCCCTTAAGCAGAGACTTTACCTGTTACAGGGACAAAACAAATTTTTTTCAGAATAAGTCGGGAAACTAGAAAAAGTGCTTAAATACGGGACTGTCCCGGGAAAAAACGGGGACGTCTGGTCACCCTAATTCTTCATCTCATATGAGTGTACATCATTTTCAACATATTTCAAAAAAATGCTATTCATGTCTTTATGTGTAAAACTTTTTTAATTAGCAAAAACTTAGTGCACCGTTACATATTTTCTCAATCGCTTTGGCTCATTTTTTGAAACAGTCTTAACATTCTCTAAACTGTAAATGCAATTTGTAAACTGTTTTATGGGACATCACAACTCTATTGCATGTCTGCAAAATGTAGTAACTCATCCAAAACATTTAATTCATGCTTCAAAACCTAGTTATTGTGCCAGTAAATTGGCCAATGCCACCAAAATTAAGTTTTTTTGTCATTGTGTGAGCTATACTTGTCAAAATGTTTAGATGTTTTTTCACCATGTCAGTCAACCTTGGAAATAATTGTTACATACAAATTTCATTTTTGTTCTTTTTTGTTGACACTGACTGCTTACTGTACTATAAAGAATGTCAGATTTGTCTAGTTGCTGTTGTGTATCACACTGACCTTTTGATACCAATTTCAACAGTAGGTAAAAGTTTACTGGGAAAAGTCAATACTGTACAATACTGTAGTACACAGAAAAAGGATATGCACATTTGTATGTATACAGTAAATGTAAGTTTTTAGCAATGTGTTACATGTTAACAGAAAATTTACATTTGCATGTCCATTTTTACACATTTCTTGCATGTAAAGTCATATATAGTGAACAGGAAATTGCCACAAAATGACACTGATGCAAAAAAAAAAAAAAAAAAAACGCAACAATGAAAAAACCTGTGGTAGTTCTGTAAAAAAAAAAAAAAAATTGTACCTCCCCACAGTAAGTAACACTACAAGTCCCCATCTTCTTGGTGGACATTCTGTCACTCTTGTTGGTCTGGCCAGAGATTTAGCAGACATCACAAACATTCCATGTCATAGATATTTATGAAATATACATGTATGACAGATTTTGATAATTGAATGGATCATTTTGCATGTGATGGCTCACACGATGAAAGAATGTTTAGAAGTTGTGAAAGTATGAAAATTTCACTGAAAATCAACTCATCAGTTTTGATCAGCAAGCCATATCAGCATGCCTGATCTTTTCTCAACCAAACTGACCCAGCTCTCCATGCCCACACCAATTTGTCGATGGATCACCAGCTTTCTGACAGATAGGCAGCAGCTAGGGGAAACTCTGCTGCAGCTGCTGACACAGTTCTACTCGGCCGTCATTGAGTCTGTCCTGTGTACACCTATAACTGTCTGGTTTGGTTCAGCCACCAAATCAGACAAGGAAATTACAATGGACAGTCAGGACTGCTGAGAAAATTATTGGTGCCCCCCCTGCCCACCCTTCAAGACCTGTATGTCTCCAGAGTGAGGAAACGTGCAGGTAGAATCACTCTGGACCCCACACACCCTGCCCACTCCCTCTTTGAACTGTTGCCCTCTGGCCGGCACTACAGAGCATTGAGCGCCAGAACATCCAGGCACAAGAACACTTTTTACCATCAGGCCATTTTCCTCATGAACAATTAAACTGCCTCAGGACTCCCCCATAGTGCAATAATGTACATATGTAAATTCCCATATTTAATTCAATAACTGTACACACCCCTACCTTGCACATACATTACCACTTGCACGTGTACATACGCCATTCTGTTATATGTCCTATTATTTGTATGTCTATTTAGACTCTAAACTTGTTTTATATTCTGTGTCTCACTGTAATGTTCTGTGTACAAAAATTCTTGTGTACGTGAGAACACTTGGCAATAAAGCTCATTCTGATTCTGATGTGCATTTAGTTATTGTGCAAATTGTAGACAATTGTACTTACTCTTTTGCACACATGTGCCAAAACATGTGCAGTTTGCTTAAATGAATAAGAAATTCAAATCTGGTGTGAACAAGAAACTATTTGTTCAGATATTTGAACATACTGTTTTGAAAAACATAATTAGCATTCAAGAAAAAAAAAAGCCAAAGCGATTGAGAAATACGGTAAGATACTTGGACGTTTTGTACTACAACATAAATTACACACAGTCATACCCCAAACGTGAATTTTTAAGAAGCCGTGTTTTTTGAAAAAGTATATTTTGCAATTATAGTATTTATTTATTTTGTCATAAGTGGTCCTCGATAAAGTCCTCCTGGAGTGAGTCACACCGCCTACTGCTGGCTCTATGAACTCAATCTCCCAGCGTGCCTCAGCGGCGCTTCCGGTAGCGTGTTTAGTGATGATTGTTATGTGATTCAAGCAATTGGTGAATTGGTAAGATGGCGGCTGCGGCGGTAGAGTTTCAGAGAGCACAGTCGCTGCTCAGTACGGATCGGAATGCGTCCATTGACATTTTACACGCTATCGGTAAGCTACCTCCGTCCCGCTAGCTTTTAAAGCGCTCTTGTGATTTTAGCAGATGGAGCTGCGTTTTGAGCATACAAACACTGGGGTTTTCTAGAAAAGCAGCTAAACGTGTTAGCCGGTGTCATGCTGCTGACTCACTGTGACAGGCGTGAGAAAGCATTTAGCTGCATAAATACAGAGCACTCTTGCTAACTGTTAACTTTACAGACGAGCCGCTGTGTCCTTTTAAACTTCGCAAATATTGTTTTACTGCTTTGTTGCCTGTGTTGGAAGAAACTAGCAAAATCCTGTAAACTGACACACAGTTAGCCAATCAGCTAGCTTCAGTTCTCAATGGACGTGCTTATTTCTCAAATGTATTGTGAATAAACATGTTTGAAAAAGAGGGATTGGTAAACAAATATCTATGTTAGGTATCTGTATTTAGAAGTGAATAATTTAAGGGCTATTGAAGCTAAGTGACGTATTCCTAAACGACGTTTACATGAACTACCAGGAACTTTGTATGACAACTGATTTAGTTTAGCTAGCCAGCTATTGAACTACTCGTTAAAATAATGGTAGATTACACATTTGAGTGTTTTATCTTTCCTGAGGCACTTTGCTTATTTTCTGACATTTAGGTTTGAATTGTCATACATAGTTAAAGAAACTTATGTGTGTGAGAAATATCATTAAAAGTAAATTGTGGCTGATATTCGTCATTAAAACTGACAGTTTATGTATGATCAGGATAACTTCCTCACTGTAGGTTGTGTGTTGGTTTTCCTACTCTTATCACACATTCATGCAATAATGACAGCGTCATGTTTTGTTTGTAAGATAGTTTGAAATGTGTACGTTTGTCATGGATAATTTGATTACACGCCACGCCATTTCCAGACTGTAGCGAGACATTTAATACAACGTAAGATTAATACATTAACAACAGTTGTTTCATCCCTACCAATTTGAGGCTTATGGGTCATAAGCCATAGGGGTCATAAATCACAGTAAAGTGATTTGATTTGATTTGATCTAGAAACTAATTTAGCTCTATTTGTTTTTCTGCCATAGTTTTATTTTGGTTAACCTAGACTTATGATGGCAAAATGTAAGCAGTGCCTTATGGCTGGATTTAATAATTGAAGTTTTCCACCTTCTATCCACACCCACAGTCAAACGGGACATCCAAGACAATGACGAAGAGGCCGTGCGTGTCAAAGAACAGAGCATCTTGGAGCTGGGCGGACTGCTGGCCAAGACTGGGCAGGCTGCTGGTAAAGTTCTTGACTAGTGGCCTGTGGCCTAATCACATTGGAAGCAGTTTACACATGGCAGTAACACATTACTGTGTCTGTATTCACAATTAAATGCATTTCATGGCCTCGCAGGCCATTAGTATGATGTAGGCTGTCATATTCCTTACAGTTAATAGCTACCTCCCATGTATTCTACTTCTTTCTCATAGAATTAGGAGGTCTGCTGAAGTACGTACGACCATTCCTGAACTCCATCAGCAAAGCAAAGGCGGCACGGTTGGTGCGCTCCCTGCTTGATCTGTTCTTAGATATGGAGGCAGCTACTGGTCAAGAGGTGGAATTATGTTTGGAGTGCATTGAATGGGCCAAAACAGAGAAGAGGACCTTTCTACGACAAGCCCTGGAGGTGAGCACAAATTATAATAAATTCAGAGGTGTAATTTATGGGTGGGACATGTCTCCACCACTTTTTGAAATAGACTTCATCAGGTAAGTGTCTTATGCAGAAGAAACATCTCCAGTTCTTAAGAGTTTCTATTTCATTCATGTGTGTTATAATAAGTGGCAGTTCGACACTAAATCTTTTTATTTTTAATGTTATGATTCATGCTCGTTGCAGCGTTTATCAGTGACTTTGAGTGACAGCGGGCGGCGATGTTCACTCTACTTGCTCCACTGTTGCGCAGCTCGCGCTCTGTTCCTGTTGTATCGCACAGCAAAATGCAAACAGATGTGTCCCCACTCATGATATACATCCACTGATGTTCGGATGCAATCTTTGTTTATTAAATAGTTATAGTAGGGTGGATTAGAACGAGGAACTCCTTGTACAAGAGGCGAAAACTTTACCATGAGACCAATAAGTCGTTCTGGTTAAAATCTTACTGATCCATGTATGTATCCACTGACTAACAAAATCCAAGTACTGAAAGTGTTAGATCAAGTTATCAAATTAATCATGTGAAATATTTAATGGAGCACTTGAATTGCACATCAAGAATGACTATTTCCCAAAACAGAAAGCAAATTTGTGACATCACCCCAAACTGTCCCCACCTCTTTTTGAAACAAAGGGGCTTTTTGAAACAAAATTAGAGGCTTTTTAAAAGTCATTTTAATGGTGTTAGGTTCATTAAAAGTACACTTGAAGTAATGAATCTTGTTGGAGAGGAATATGTTGAGTAATTTTTGTGGACGTTGATCCTATTCTGACCCAATGATTTCTTATCAATGTTTCCTCAATCTTTTAGGCCCGTCTGGTTTCCCTTTATTTTGACACCAAACGTTATCAAGAGGCACTGCAGCTTGGTGAGTCCTTGAAAAGAAAATCTCTTCACAGAGCTTAACACATTCATGTTCTTAAGCATGGGAGACATATTGCGGTCTGTAACCACTCCCTCTTTCATCTGTCCTCTTCTATCTTGTTAACTCAGGCTCTCAGCTTCTGCAAGAGCTGAAGAAGATGGATGACAAAGCTCTGCTGGTGGAGCTGCAGCTTTTGGAGAGCAAGACTTACCATGCACTGAGCAATCTGCCCAAGGCCAGAGCAGCTCTCACCTCTGCCAGGACCACAGCAAATGCCATCTACTGCCCCCCAAAGCTGCAGGCTGCTCTAGACATGCAGTCAGGTAAATTTTGATTCATGCCGCTGCAGAACCTTCCGTGGAAGTGATTCAGTTAGTAATTTGTCAGTCTGCACTTAAAGCAAAAACTCTGTGCGATGTGATACAATCACAGCCAATTGAAACATACAGGTATGTGTTGTTTAATAAACAATGAAGTTGTCAAATATTGTATTTAACTGGATAGTTCACCCAAAAATGAAAATTCTGTCATCATTCACTCACCCTTATGTTGTTCTAAACCCATATGACTATTCTGTGAAACACAAAAGATGTTAGGCGGAGTGTTAGCCTCAGTCGCCATTCACTTTCATTGCATATTTTTTCCATGTCTCCGAGTCTGAACATCTCCTTTTGTGTTGCTCTGAAGAAAAACGTTTTTGAGTTTGTAATAACATGAGGGTGAGTGAATGATGACAGAATTTTCCCTTTTGTGTGAATTTTTTTTTTTAACTTGCCAGCTGCCTTCCTGCCATGACTTAAATATCTCAGGCTGGGTTGCACCAGTAAGGTTTAAATTAAGTAGAGTTTAGAGCTAATCCAGGGTTTGTTGATCCAAGTTTTATTTTAATTCGAGTTGTGTTGTACCAATTAATTTTAAATACAGTTTAAAAAATCAGAGATTAAACTTTTAAACTGATTAAAACTTTTACCTGCAATAAATTTAGTCCATGATGGATTGTGAACCTCGTTGTAGATCGTAAACATAAATAATATGATAAACATCTCTCAGAGTGCTGATGACATATCCACTTTTCGTTTACCTAGTCATTCATGATTGATTGTGGTTCCTTTTTTTTTATTTTTTTATTTAAACCACCTCATCTGCAAATATAGTTAATCCCTAACTGAGATTTACATCAGAGTTTAAAGTAATGGAGCAACTGGATTACAGTTCATCTAGATTTACTGTGAAATTTAAATCTGTATTAAAACAATAGTTCAAATATAACCCTGATTATTTTTAAACAAAGTTTAAAGTTTGGTGCAACAAAATGATCAGTAAACCGTGATCTAATCTAAGTTTAAGATGAATCCTTATTAATGCAAGCCACCCTTTGTCCACCAATGTGAATCTAATCAAGCTGCAAATGACTGATATAAATTAATCACTTTAGAACTTAAATACAATATAAATGTAAACAATGCATTTAAATTTAAATATAAACTGTTTCTAGAAATGTTTAACCACAAATCATAAATTTCATTTAACGACTACAACAAAGTGTGCTGTCTGCTAGTAAGGACAAAAACTCAGATTAACATATAAGAGAGAGCTTTTATTGCTTGTCCATTTATTAGGTCACAGTCTAATAATAAAGACATGCTCTGGCTGTTCATGTTGTGTTCTGCAATCTGTGTTTTAAGCTATTGTGGCTAATATACCTGACTGATTGTGTCGCATCCTCTTTTCCCTTGCAGGCATTATTCACGCTGCTGAGGAGAAGGACTGGAAGACAGCGTATTCATACTTCTATGAGGCCTTTGAAGGCTATGATTCTATTGACAATCCCCGTGCCATTACTGCACTCAAGGACATGCTACTCTGCAAGATTATGCTTAACTTGTGAGTCCTGGCTCTTTTTAGTGTCTCTGCTTAAAGATCTCCAACACTTAGATAGGTACTGAGCATGTTGTGTAATGGAAACAAGTCTTCTTGTCTTTGCAAAGAGTAGGTAGCCTGTCCAATCAGTAATTACTTATTTTGATTTGTCTATAAGACAATGCAGAGATAAATAATTTGTCATGTTTTTTCTTGTTAAAAGTGAGAAAATGTTCACATTTTATTGATGAAATTGAACTTTTAAAGCAAAGTCTTAAGACTAACATTGTATAACTTTGCCATTACAGGCCAGAAGATGTGCAGGCCCTGATCAGTGGGAAACTTGCCCTCCGATATGCTGGCAGACAGGTAGATGTCTGAGTGGAAGCGTCTTGTTTACTCAACCTCATGGTGTAGTTTTTCCATTACCTCTGCAAGAATGCAGTTAGCCCCTACACAGCCCCATTGACCAGGGAGTGTCATGGCAGTATAACAACAATAAAATGAAAATCAGTTCTCGAATGACATGCACTTACATGTACTTGGCTCAGACAAAGATAAGGCAACAAAGTCTTGATTTAATATATAGATTTAATATAGTCATTACAGTCACAAAAAATCCTTATACATTTTTCTTGTCATTAAGCAAGAGTGTGCCAAAATGAGTTTCATACAAATTTGAGACTAAAATCAGATCTGTTATTGTATCTTTTTCCCTAAGAAATCAAGCACACATTTGCACTTACCTTAATTTAAATGTTAAATTGAAATTGAACAAAAATTGAACCAATTGTTTATCTTGTGTATAGTATTGTAAGTGATTTAACTAAATTTTATGGTTTTAGAGTATCCTCAATCGTTATATTTGAAATTACGAGGATTAAATCGCAGAATGGCTGGGTTGGACCATGTTTCTTGGAAGAAAATAAATGTCTGTTACTAGAGCTGCACACCTGAAAATTAAATGAACAAATTAAAATAGTAATCGTGATATGGCCTTGCTATTAAACTGCAAAAGGTATAGTTACTCTTTCTATTCGCATCAAAACATGACTTGGTTTGAAAACAATGGACATTGTTTCCTAGTTTGTTTTTGCACATCCTGCTGTTTTAATAGGTGCTTTTCCAGCATCGGGCGGAACTGTTCTGAGCACAATTTGTAACTGTTCTAGTAGCATTTCCACTCAAGCACAGTTTAGTACAGTACAGTTCCGAACCGATCTTGGCCCGGATTTCTTAGCATGGTTTGCTAACCATTTTAGGGACAGAGAATCGTTCTGGTGGAGCGGCTTTTTTGATGTGGTGACTTACGATTGGTCTCTTGCTCAATCAGTCCATTCTAATCCTTATTTCACAGCACCACAATGGAAAATGAAACTGCAACCATGTCAGCGAGAAAGATTTGTTACTGAATGGCAGGATTGTGGTAACCGTTCAGTCCAATGGTGGAAGAGCGATTGTTCGCCTTTGTTTTTTACCAAATTGTACCTGGCCCTACTTGGTACCTTAAAATAACATCCCGGACCGCATCACTAAAGTTGCATCATTAGTCGCTGGAACGGCTCACAATATTCAATATTTTTTTTATATGACTCGAGTGCCCTTCCACTCAGTACAGTTTTATTGTTGTATCTTTGAATGTGTTAATGCAGGATTGGATGGATTAACTCACCTTGTCTCTCTCTTTTTGTAGACAGATGCACTTAAATGTGTGGCCCAAGCCAGCAAGAACAGGTCACTTGCAGACTTTGAAAAGGTGTGTCAAATGCCCCTAAAATGTTATCATATTCCCAGTCCAGCTGCTTTTTTTTCACATGGATGATAATGTCTTTTTCTTTTTTTAATTTTTTTTTTATCTTTTCTCAGGCTTTAACAGAATACAAAGCTGAGCTACGGGATGACCCCATCATCAGCACCCACCTGACCAAACTCTACGACAATCTGCTGGAGCAAAACCTCATCAGGGTCATTGAGCCCTTCTCCAGAGTGCAGGTAATGCCCTGACAGATCTGCTACATTAGTTATTTTATAAACCTCTATTGACATTGGTTTATGATTAAGAGTTAAGTTATTCACTGTCCTTTTCTCATACCAACAGATCGAACACATTTCTGAGATAATAAAACTCTCTAAGGTAAGAATATTCTTGATGATCACTATTAGATAAATTGGCCGATATTCTGACTTTAATTATTTGCATTGGCCGATAAATTTTCCCTGTTTGGCTGGTTTTTTTTTTTTTTTGGTTTTTTTTTTCTTGAGGGCGCCGAAAATCGCCTGTTTGCATGTGAAGCGACTGAGACATGTAAATGTCCAGTCACCGTTCGTTTTGTTGTTTCGTGCCATCGTGTTACTACACTAATAGACCGGTGTGCAACACAGTTTCATTTAAACGGTCTGCATATCAGAGCCACCGCAGACGCATTTGAGCTCATAATTTTAATGTGCTCACCTGTTTCATTCTCCCACTCTTTCCTCAACAGTTCCCTGTAATTTTTAACTGTCTTGTCTAACGATAAAAAGGCAAATATCTATAAAACTAATATCATATACCATCTGCAAATATGCACATATCTTGTTAAAACAGATGTAATAAACCTCACACAACTTGAGCAGATTCAGCATCCTGTGGTGCGCTCATATCTTCCTCTGAAGCACGAGTTCTAACAGTCTCTCCTCAACAATTCCCTGTCAACTTTAACTTTATATTCTAACGATAAAAGGCAAATATCAATAAAACTTGTATTATATACCGTTTGCAAATATGCAGATACCTTGTTTAAACAGATGTATTTCACGAACCTCATGAAAATCCAGCGTTTTCTTCCCATCGAGCGCTCATATTATATATTCCTCTGAAGTGTGTATTCTATCAGCCAGAATCAAAACCTCAGGATCAAAAGTTCCTCTCATTCACAAATCATGACGGTCTGGCCTGTGACAATCCAAGCAAGCGATCCAGGCCGTTTAAACTGTCAGGAGATTGAGGCTTACACTGGATCCGCACGAACGCTGTGTGCAACTTCAAGGCTGCGTCGGAAACCAGGAAAATGCTGCCTCCGGAGGCAGTAAACGGAGGTAGGATGAAGAAAAGGTGCTTTTCAAACTGTTCGGAGACCAGTTTCCTTAAGAGTTCCATTCATTCAACACAGATGTCAGTTGTCAGATGCCATTGACAGATTAGGCAGCAAGGTAGCCAGTCAGCTGCCTGCGTTCACGGATGCAGCCCAAGGTAAAAGTGCGTCTCGTGTGTTATAAGTAAATGTCTAATTCACTATCACTGTATGTACAATTGGTTTGATTCAGTATTTTTTAAATAAATGCGATTGCTAACGTGGACATGCTATCTATGGTTGCACAAAAAATTGCAGAATCTGCAATCTACCATTTAAAATACAATATTTTTTTCGTTTTGTGTGAAATTGAGTAAATATAGTGCTAAATAAGAGTTTATTTATTTTTTAGCAATTTTATGTTTGTAATTTACTATATTAAATTGTGATATATCAGCATTGTATTGGTCTATGGGCCACCATGCTCTCTAGATATCGGCATTGGCCATTAAAAAACACATATTGGTCGACCACTAATCACTATGTCAGACACATTGTATTTTCTTCAGTTAAAACATTCTTGCCTTCCTATTGACTTAAATAGCAAACAAATGTTGATTCCTACTGCCATTTGTATCAGTAATATGAATTTTCTTGTCTTAAAGCTGAAGTGTATAGCTTTTACAGTGTTAAAATCTGTTACATTGTGGACTATCTGTTTGTTCGATCAATAGCAGATGGGGGATGAATCCAGTGAAAACAATGAAATACAGTTTGTTTTGAAGTTTTGTTTTGATTGAAAACAATGTTTATTTTTACAGTGACATTGCTCTGTCATTTTCTCATCAGGGAGATGTTGAGAGGAAGCTGTCACAGATGATTTTAGACCAGAAATTCCATGGTTTGTTGCATTGATCACAGTTTTCTTTTACTTGATGAGCATGCTGTTTGATGTATTCACTATACTGTTTTCTGTATTTGTACTCCCTTCAAATATTTTTACCTTATTTACAGACAACATACTTATTCTCATTCTCGCTGTTTTTAGGGATTCTTGACCAAGGGGAAGGTGTCCTGATTGTATTTGACGAGCCTCCAGTAGACAAAACATACGAAGCTGCTCTTGAAACAATTCAGAACATGAGCAAAGTAGTGGACTCGCTCTACAACAAAGCCAAGAAATTGACATAGGCAAGTACATTTTATTATATTTGGTTTGATTTTTAAAAGTGTGAAGAACTTTGTTTACTTTTAAGTGTGTCTTTGAGCACAGCATTGTTAAATCTCATTTGCGTTACATGTCATACAAAAATGACTGCTGTCTGCTGACCTGAACTCTGTCTTGGTGTAGGTTGAGCACTGGACCCTGCAGCTGAGAGCATGGCCAGTGTAGGGGACACTGTGGGAAGGGGAGGGTGATGTGATACCGATATCAAGTCAAAAGAAAGGTCTAACACCCCAAAAACTGACTGGGTCTGCTGTTCTTTTTGGCTTTCACTTGGACAATTTTTACCACCTTCCTCAGTGGACAAACTACTACTTCAATTACTATGGGATCCCATTTTTTTTATTTCCACTTTTTTGTTGGTAATGCATTTGTTTGTATCTTGGCTTTGCCTAATGGGCCATCAGGGAATCTTCCAAAAAAATAAAAACTCACCTGCATTATAACTCTATTTGAAATGTATATACATAGATCTCTTGTAGAGCAAAGCTGATTTGAGAATGATACAGTTCCCTTGCCAATCCAGGGGCCATTGTGTTGAGCTGTCGACAAGATTCCCTGACATGCCGATCGAACGGTTTAAGCCCTAGCCCCACTCCCCTAAGGAAGCCCCGGTCTAATTCCAAGCCTACCCCTTTGTGCAGACAGCATACTTGGACTTTTTCGGGTGAAAGAAATCCGATAAAATGCTGTCATCAGGATGGGGTTATGTGCTGTTCTCATTCCCTGGCCTTTGCATTCCTGCCCTTCCTTCTCCCTCTTTGTACATAATGTTGCCAAGCGTCTCTGTCTGGCCTGTCATGCTGTTGCCCTTTTTATAACGCTAAAAAAACATAATAAAGTCACCAAGAGGACATAATGCTTATGTGCTTCTGTAGAAATTTTTTGCATTCAGAGAACACTTGATTATCATGTTTTTGTGATGGTTTAGTTCAGGAAAAAAAATTTCATTGCACCTTCCAACATGGTTAGTTTGGGATGGGAATCGGGACTATCTGTTTAGGGGAGTGTTTGGGGAAACCTGTTTGAAAACCTATTCATTATCTTTGCAATTCTCTTTGCTGATGCTAGTGGCACAGAAACTTCCATATAAATTTAACATGCATATTAAGGTAATCTTAAATCAGTAGTTTTTCTCCTACAATCGAAGTCAGAAGTTTACATACACTTAGGTTGAAGTCATTAAAACTCATTTTTTAACCACTCCACAGATTTAATATTAGCAAACTATAGTTTTGGCAAGTCGTTTAGGACATCTACTTTGTGCGTGACACGAGTAATTTTTACAACAATTGTTTACAGACAGATTGTTTCACTTTTAATTTACTATATCACTGTTCCAGTGGGTCAGAAGTTTACATATACTAAGTTAACTGTGCCTTTAAGCAGCTTGGAAAATTCTAGAAAATTACATCAAGCCTTTAGACAATTAGCTTCTGATAGGAGGTGTACTAAATTGGAGGTGTGCCTGTGGATTTATTTTAAGGCCTACCTTCAAACTTGGTGCCTCTTTGCTTGACATCATGGGAAAATCAAAAGTAATCAGCCAAGACATCAGAAACAAAATTGTGGACCTCAGCGAGTCTGGTTCATCCTTGGGAGCAATTTCCAAACGCCTGAAGGTACCACGTTCATCTGTACAAACAATAGTACACAAGTATAAACACCATGGGACCACGCAGCCATCACACCGCTCAGGAAGGAGACACATTCTGTCTTCTAGAAATGAACATAGTTTGGTGCGAAAAGTGCAAATAAATTCCAGAACAACAGCAAAGGACCATGTGCAGATGTTGGAGGAAACAGGTGGACAAGTATCTATAACCACAGTAAAACGAGTCCTATATCGACATAACCTGTAAGCTGCTCAGCAAGGAAGAAGCCATTGCTCCAAAACTGCCATAGAAAAAACAAACTACAGTTTGCAAGTGCACATGGGGACAAAGATCTTTTTGGAGCAATGTCCTCTGGTCTAATGAAACAAAAATGTTAACGTTTTGGCCATAATGACCATTGTTATGTTTGGAGAAAAAAGGGCGAGGCTTGCAAGCCGATCATCATGTTGTAGAGGTGCTTTGCTACAGGAGGGACTAGTGCACTTCACAAAATAGATGGCATCATGAGAAAGGAAAATTATGTGGATATATTGAAGTAACATCTGAAGACATCAGCCAGGAAGTTAAAGCATGGTCGCAAATGGGTCTTCCAAATGGACAATGACCCCAAGTATACCTCCAAAGTTGTGGCAAAATGGCTTAAGGACAGCAAAGTCAAGGTGTTGGAGTTGCCATCGTGAAGCCCTGACCTCAATCCGCTGAAAAAGCATGTGCGAGCAAGGAGGCCTTCAAACCTGACTCGGTTACACCAGTTCTGTCTGGAGGAATGGACCAAAATTCCAGCAACTTATTGTAACTTGTGGAAGGCTGCCCAAAACGTTTGACCCAAGTTAAAAAATGTAAAGGCAATACTAACAAAGTGTATGTAAACTTCTTTGTGATGAAAGAAATATAAGCTGAAATAAATCATTCTTTCTACTATTATTTTGACGTTTCACATTCTTAAAATGTAATCAATTACAAATTATTTCAATTTAATTTGTAGTGTCGCACTAGTCAATTTATAAACTGCGCATGCGCAGCTCTCGTCTTGTCGCTGTCCACTGATCTGGTGCTGTTCCAGTACTGCTTTGAGAAGCTCCACGAGCAGCATCATCTAACGCAAAGATGGCGACCCGGGTAAGATGCGATTCTGTTTCAGTTATGAAACGAGCAAACTATACGATATTAAGAATTACCATACAGTTTACAGACATATATATTATTTAAACACAATCGCTCTCGAGAAGAGCTTTGGCTTGTCATGTAACGCAGCAAGTTAAAGGTGCCACCTTTCCACAATATAACCAGCCTAAAATGAGCTACATAGCAGATGGCTTTGGCAAATCCGTCGCTTTTGACCACGATGCAAATTTTCAGCGCGTGTTTGTAGCTTTATATTATTATTCATAACATGCAAATATAGCTTCTGCACGCTTCAAATAATAATGCATTGTTGTGAATGATCTCAGTGACTGGTGTCGCAGTTAACATTGCTTTTATATCCTTTGTGTGAAAAAGAAAATAGGGGATACGCGGTTGTTTTTATGTAGTCTGAGCCTTACAAAATATTTTAAAATAGAAACGAGGAGGTTCTTATTTGCTGTAGCATATCGTTATGGTACAACGTTAAAACAGCGAGTTGTTGTTTTTGTTTAATCACTGATTTAAAATAGCTGAAACTGATGTTTGTTTGTCTTTAGTAGCTATATGTCGTGTTTTCTGCTGCAGAATGGTGTCACGGAAAGTGAATTAACCGGAACACGGTGATCCATTGCATTGGGTGCTCGTTCAATGGATTTAACCTTGACACGGCTCGCGTAATTCTCGCATAAGCTCATCGTATCGCCCTATTCCTATATTAAGAAGAGCTTGCAATGTATACTAACTGTTAGTTTACGATTTCTCGTCAAGCTTGACGTATTTGCTTCAAATTGTCCACTTAAACACATTGCAATACAAACATATTTGTTGTGCGCAAAGCAACAGCACTCCCTCGCTTTGCTGCAGAGTGCACCACGCTACAGATTTCTACAGATGCTTGCTTGTCATTGTAGAAAAGCCAATAGTAAGGCCATCATTATTGCAGTATTAGCATTAAGAATCTATAAGGATAGATCTAGACATCAGTGAATAATTCAGGCCCTTGTCTAATTTGATATCCAGCACTGAAAGTGTTCAATATGTCAATATTGTATTTAATATTACAATATTTATTGTACATTGACTGTACTGATGTGCGTAATTGTTACACTTCAAAATTCCTATGTGTTTTATTACTGTCCTTTCGATGGACACCATTATAGAAATCTTTCACAATATATCGCATTGCATACAGAGAGGGAGATACAGTGTGAATTACATAATCTCCCATCACAGTCAGCTGCTATAGAAAATGAGAGGACTGTGTGTGTCTGTCATACACAGGTTTGTCATCCTTGCATTCATGATAGTGTCTGATAAAACCCTGCTCCGATTTGCTGGATCCGAGAAGCATTATGTTTTGAGACATTATTTACAATGTGTGAATTTATACACAACAAAATTCAGCCATGTGCTGATTGCATGAAAAGATCAGAGTTTATCGTGAATGCCACTGAGCATCTACATTTGATGTTCAGCCTCAGATAATGACATCTATAAATATGCTTAAACTGAATGAGAACATGTTAGTGGAACAAGGTGAATGCTGTTTCCTGATATCCGACAAAAAAAAAAAAAAAAAATGTTTGCAGGTTGTCCAATTTACTTAATTAAAATGAACTAAAGCAACACAATTCTAGAACATTTGGTCACAACTTGATTTCATTGCGTTCTATCCAATTAAATTTGTGAAACTGAATTTTAATTAATCCATTTGAGATGGGACTACATGAAAACCTTTTGTAGCATTGATGAAACTGGAGAGGGGATTTGCATTTTCCAGCATGCTTTGCATGGGACTGGATGGGGTGAACAAATGTTGAAATGAAGTGTTATTTTGTGCATTTTTGAGCAAGATGAGAATAGGAGGAGATTTGTCATACTGGTATTTAAAAAGAGTGTCTGTTAGGCTGGAGTTTTGGGGGTTACTACTGTGGTGAAGATTGGCGCTTGTGCTTAGGCTGAGGATGGACTTTCACTTTCAAGTGATGTTTAATTCGAGTGCTGCTAAGCTCCATGAGCAGTTGCTATCAAATTGACAGAGCAACAGTTTCACAAGTCTTTACACTTGCTCACCTGGCATATAATTATGATTAATACAATAAATTAAGTTGGACCAACATAAGAAAATTAATTAAATTAAACATTAGAAAATGTTGTTTGACGAACCTAATAAAGTTATGTTAAAATTACAACCCCATTTCCAAAAAAAGTTGTGACAGTATACAAAATGCTAATAAAAAGAAAAAGGACTGATTTGTAAATTATATTCACCCTTTGCTATATTGAAAGCACTACAACTACACATTATATGATGTTTTACCTTATAAATTTCATTGGGTTTTTTAAAGTAAAGTAATTTCAAATCAGATGATTGCAACACAATGTTCCCCAAAGACAAATTGGAAAGATTTTGGGCATTTCACCATCTACAGTGCACAATATGGTTAAAAGATTCAAGGAATCTGGTCAAATATCAGTGCGTAAAGGGCAAAACAAAAACCACTTCTGAATGCGTCTGATCTCTGATCCCTCAGATGTCACTGTCTTAAAAAACGGCATTCATCTGTAATGGATATCATGAACATGGGCTTGGGATTACTTTAGTAAACCTTTGTTAGACAACACCACTCGCCGCTGTATCAACAGATGCAAGTTAAGACTTTAGTGTGCAAAGCAGAAGCCATACATCAACACTGTCCAGAAGCTCTGCCAACTTCTCTGGTCTCGGTCTCATCTTAGATGGAAAGTAGAACAGTGGAACAGTGTTTTTTTGGTCAGATGAGTCCACATTTCATATAGTTTTTGAAAAACACGTTGTGTTCTCCGTGCCAAAGAGGAAAAGGATTATTCAAGCTGTTATCAACATCAGGTCCAAACGCCAGTGTCTGTATGGGTCAGGGGTGTGTCAGTGCCCATGGCATGGGTAGCTCGTGCATCTGTGAGGGCACCATTAATGCAGACAGATATATAAATATTTTGGAGCAGCATAAACTGCCATCCAGCACCATCTTTTCCAGGGACATCCCTGCATTTTCAGCAGGACAGCTTCAAACAACATACTGGCCGAATAAGCAGAGAGTGTGGGTGCTAGATTGGCCTACCTGCAGTCCTGACCATCTCCAATTGAGAATGTGTGGTGCATTATGAAGCGCACAATACGGCAACAAAAACCCCATAAAATTGTGCAGCTGAAGACCTGCATAATGGATGAATGGGGAAAATTCCACTTTTTAAACTTAACAAACTTGTGTCTTCAGTGCCTAAATGCTTAATAAGTGTTATTAGAAGAAATGGTGATGTTTTACAATGGTAAACACTCGAGTGTCCCAACTTTTTTGGAGCGTGTTGCAATCATCTGATTTGAAATAACGTACATAAAAAACACACAATGAAATTCAGGAAAAACATCATATAATGTGTAGTTGTTGTGCTTTCAATATAGAAAAGGGTGAATATCATTTGCAAATCACTCCTTTTTGTTTTTATTAGCATTTATCATACTGTCCCAAATTTTTCGGAAATGGGGTAGTACTATAGTTCATTGATTTAAATTAATCCAACTAAATTATGTTGGCTGAATGACAGCCATGTTGGTTGACTTAATTTGAATGAAAGAAATAAAATTGCTTGTAAAAACTTCCTCAGATTCAATTAAGTAAGGTTAATGACTTCATTTTAGCTGTTGGAGATGAAGAGTAAATATGAGTCAGGCAGTGTCGGTTGTTTTAGAAAGCTTAAATCATGTTCCCTGATGTGCTTCTACTCAAAGACTGCAAGATTAGTTAGGAAAAAAAGGACATTTGAAAAAATATATTTTGTTTAGAATATGTCTATTGACAAAGTGAATTTATAAACTGCACAGATCAAACCAGACCAAGCCAGACAAATTCTATGTGTGGGCATCTATTTCCCACAGAGTTCACCTAAAGGTTAAATTACTCAATACTTTATCTGCCTCCTTTGAGAATGTGCGAATTATATGCTGTCTGGATGTGTCATAATGTTTGTGACATATGCCTAGATACAGTATATCTGATTAAGGTGTGGTGGAACTGAGTTAGAACATTTTACAAGGGATTTTTCACTAGTGTCTCTTGCTTTATACCACTGAGACATTTCTCTTTATTTAATTAATCTGAGAAAAGATAAATCTTTTTATATTAGTCTAGGATTTAAGGCTTCTTTGTGCACCAAAATGAAACTCATGTATGAGTTTGCCAGTGATCACATTTTTAAATAAAGCTTTATGGGCACTGTAATACAGTTATTGCCATGATCTAAAGTATATTAAGGAATATTTAATAATTTACATTGTAGATAAATCAGTTCCATCAGACATGGCTTTAATCAAAGGGAGCCCTGCATGAAAGCGATTTCCTGCCACACAGTTAATTTAGCCTAAATAACTTTATAGGAGGTGTCTTAGTCATCCAAATCATAAGGCAACTTTTTCTTATTTTTAAGACTACATTTTACTTATTAACACAATTATTATTTTATTTATTTATTTATTTTTTTTGGCAATTTTCAGACCATAACTTCTTTCTTTCTCCAATCAGTGCCATTTTACACTTTTTTCACATTAAGCAGTTTCACAGACCGTAATGCATGCTGCTTGAGATACTGAGTTGATCCGAAATGATTGTAAATTTTTTCCCTCCCTTCAATTAAGATCATTCCCTGTGGTGATTTAATGCAAATGAGAAAAAAGATGTCTTAGAAAGGTTCTGTAGGAATTGCAAGTCATGGTAGTGCCTTGGCTCCGTTAATTTGTTAGGTGTAAGTGATGGGCTAAAGGAATTGTAGTTTTCTGGGTGAAACGCTACTTTTTATTCGGCTTTCTTTTTTATCAAATAAAATACATATAATTTACTTTATCCTCTCACATTGTCAATTGCAAATGTGTTTGTGAGAGTAATCTTTCAACAGATCAACATAAAATCAAAACTGGCCCTGTTTGCTTTCTTATTTCATGTTCCTGTTTTCATTCTGTGCATTATATTTCAAAGAAAAAAAAAAAAAGATGTCTTCATAAGCTGTCATCAAATTGTAATAACTGGCTCTGCCTTGAAAAGGACTTTCCTTTTCAGCAGACTTAATCAAACCCTCTTGTTTTTATAACCCCATATAGAGACTTATTTTAGGACAATTACTGCCCTGCATATTCTCTCGTTGAATATCCTGTTTCAGTTAGAAATCTGTTACACTGGTACACACAAGTTAATTGGGTTGCAAATGGCATTTCATGATGACTTTAAAGGAATATTCCGGGTTCAATACAAGTGAAGCTCATTCAACAGTATTTGTGGCATAATGTTGATTACCACAAACATTTATTTAGACAAGCTTATAATTTTACAAAAGCTCTTAGGCTCCTGTAAATATTTTGTTCAAACTAGTGTATTATTCAAACTGTAAAGTTGTCAAATCGTAATTTTTAATCTTTTTAGGGTTTTAGCATTTACGGCATTCTGTCATCATGGCAATGAATTTGTAAAATGTTATATACAGTAACTTTACACAGAAAAGGTTAGTAAGTGATTTTATCACACTGAAATCATGTTAACATGCATATTGTTTACATCGTGTGGCTATACTTTAAAAACAGTGAGTATTTTAATGATAATGGATTGGCCCCATTGACTTTGTAAGTTGGAAGTGCTTCACTGTAGCCCAGATTTTTGCTTTTTTTGTAAACAAAAGGAGGGACAAGTCAAAATAAATTTTTGGCACAAACATTGTCACTAATGCTGTTGATTAAGTTTAACTTGTATTGAACCCAGAGTGTTCCTTTAGTCTTCATCTGTGACAGGAGTTCTGTTCAGAATGTCCTTCAGTTAACCATAAATTAGTGGCTGACCAATCAGGAAGCTGAATCTGATGTATCATTGTGTTTAATGCAAGTGGTGTGGGGTGGTTTGGGTTGTGTGGGGCAGAGGCTTTCTCTGTAATATTTGTTCTGTATTTAATTTTTATGTATTTGCATGCTGAATATGAGGATTATCCTCTCTAGTAAGTGTGATACATTTGTGGCACAATCCCTAAATTGAAAGTCATACTTGCACCCCACTGTAATCCAGGAATAGAAATATATTCAAGTTAAAACATTGTAATCATGTGAACAGAGACCAAATTCATGCTCTGTTTTTACAGCCTACATATTACACAAAATAACTAGAAGAAAGGCTGCAGTTTTGATAGTTTATTAGTTTTGGGTAAAATAATTAACCAATGCCTTGTTAGTCTTTTGGCTGTGCTTTGCAGTGATACATGTAAAGCTTATTTCAGTGAAACTCTGTGATGTATGACACTGTGCTTCTTGGTAAATGAGCATTTACAATGCTGTTATAAACTAATAATGCTTAATTACAGTTTGAAGGTGGAAAGAGTTGTTAGCTGGTTTCAGGGGTAGTTGTAAAAGTCATGTGGCGAGAAGTCCAATGTGTAGTCAGGCCTTTCTACTAGACAGTATTAATAGCTTCCCTCCTCGTTCCTCATCGAATGTCTTTCCAAAGGCTTCGACCTCATTAAACATGGAGGGTAGGGCTGCTTGAAATCGATTTTTTTTTCTGGCAGATGAAATGAAATGCAGCATTTTGTTTTTTATTAGCACTGAATTAGGATACTGTGCCATTCTTTGTTTTAAAGCATCAAAATAAGAATATATTGCAGAGATTTTGGGGCTACACAACAGTGTTTTTCCTATTCTGGTGTCAGATGAACTACAGATCACAGCATTTGAATTTGAAATGTTGATTTGTTTGGATTTAAACACCTCAGACCATGTTGTTTTCATTTATATTGTAATTGATAAATACAATTATTTTATTGCTCACATGTCGCTCTTTCATAGCTCAGGAGACTTTGGATTTAAATAGACACAAAGGAGACAATTGATGACAAAGTAAAAGTATATAGCAATTAAATTAAGAGGGATAGCATAACTTAGATCATTTGCTCTTGGAAAAACTTGATGATAAACGTTTATATTCATGTTGAGTTCATATTGAAATATCCGACTTTTGACTCTTGATTACAATTACAGTTTGAGACATTATTGAAATCTGATCTGAGACTCTATTGAAACAACAGAGAATATAAAGAAAACTCATATGTGATTTTTCTGTCCTATGTGGGTTTCTGTTAGATTTTATGATTTTAGATATTATATATTCAATTTCAAGAAATATTTAACAATATTGGCACATATGTATTCCCCAACCATATTTGGGGTTGGTTTCTGCATTGGCCTATGATTTGCTTCTCCTTCAACCCCATTTGCAATTGATCCTAATTCTGGTCTGCATGCGGCCTCATGCTCTTCTGAATATGGCTTGACCACATGCACATCCGCTCTTCGGCTTTCAACTGTTTGTCTTATGTTCTTTTCCCCTCCCTCTTGCTATCGTGCATTGGCCCCCAAGGTCGTAATATTTTTCAAGGTATGTATGCTTTCCAAATGCCCTCTGACTCTGATTGTCTGGCTCACCAGTTTGGGCAGAATGATTCACTGACAGTAGCTTTTTGCTCACCCTCGGTGTCCTGACAGCTGACAAGCTGTAACCTCTATTGTCATGACCCTTCTTGGTAGCAGCACCGCGAGGGAGCTCTACAGCGGTACAAACTGCATCACACTGCCTTCCAAAGCCTTTCAAAGTCACACAACTTCTCAAATCATCTTGTAGTCTCACTAGCAGGACATATAAAGGCTCATTTGAGGTTGAGCACTAAAGGGCCAGTTATGGCGATTGAATAGTGTGAGCCCCTGTGGTAAATTTATTGTGCGTGCTGGCAGGGAGCAGCTCTTACAGTAACTAAACTTTCTGGATGGATTATTGCTTTTCTGGCCTGCAAATTAAGTAGGCCTAATTGCTGGACTGCTCTTTGTTAACCGGATTATGCCACACCCAGGCTTTTAATGAGATATAAACCCTCAAAAAGCCACTCATTGTCCTGTAGTTCTGACTCCCTAGTCTCGACCCCACATGCAGTCTGAAAACAGAGCAATGATACATCAGTTTACTTTTCAAAATCTAGTCTAGTTCTTAAAACTCTATCAGAGTCTTAGATTGTGTTTTCTTTAGTTTGTTTTAAAGGTGCTGTAAGCGATTTTAGCTATTCTATTACCACAGTCAGAGCCATTGGATTAGCCATGTTCCTCCTTCCAAAATCCCACACTCCAAAGATACTAGATGAGCTTTATTGAGACAGTCATCATGCAAAAGCAGTTGTCAGAAACAACAGCAGCAAAATAGCGCCCTCAGCTGACAACTGTTATGAACAATATGGCACAAAAATGGCAGTAAACCTCAATAATTCGCAACAACAATACTATGTGTATACGTAAAATGATTGACAGGCAGAAAGTGTCATTGTCCACAGCCCGCAACACATTTTTGTGTGCTGTTTTCAGAGTCTAGAGCTGTCACAGAGACAGGTGAGATAACTCATGACACTCATTTCATTCATATTTTTCAGGGAGTAGGATATTTTTTTGCATACCTTTCCATATAAAATCGCTTACAGCACCTTTAATATTTTTTCAAGATTTTTTGTTTGTTTGTTTTTTAGAATTTGAGTCTTGTGGCTGTGTTTGTTTTATTGAGCTATTCTGCATGCAAAGTGCTCCTCATTTTAACAGCCTTGTTTGGCTTCACATACAAAAGTCATTGTTATAATTGTAATGAAAGGATTTCATCAGTTTGTTTAAGCCATAAATTTACCATGGATAGCAAAATATATATAAAAAAAGAACTCTTTCTGCCATTTTTTTTAAACTATTCTATGTTAATGTACAAACGATTGGCGTCTTGAACTGGATGTTGACAAGAAATTGAGCTATTTGAATGTAATGGGATTTTTATCCAATCTCAGTTTTTGGAGACTTGCCAAACATTTATGCCAAATCCATTGAAAATAAAATGAACCTTTATATTAGTGTATTATCGGTATTGAGCAAATAAACAAAAAATAAACAATTCAAATGTCACAATTTGTTATTATGTATTTATTATATACATTTATTTTAATTATTAATTAATGAAATGAGAATAGATATGGAACATTATACCCCTTTCATGAAAAGGGTAAAAATCAATTACAAATTTTCTGGATGGAAACTTTAATTCCACTAACTAGACTTCACTTATAGACCATTTTTCCTAATCCTTAATTGTTTTCACTGAAATTCTGTTTCCTGTTCAGTCATTCCTTATCAGTTCTTCTGCTGCAGCCTGCTGCTCTCTTTCTTTCAGTACTGCTGTAATGTTTCTCTCTGTTCTCTGCTTCAAATACTCAGATGGGAACGGCTGATGCTTGCTGCCATGCTTTTGTTCATGTTGTGTTGTTTTTTGTTTTTCTTTCTTTTCTGTGCTATTTATGTGCAACAACAACAAAGAAGGAACAAATAAAGCTAGGATACCATAAACCATCTCTGTCAGTCTTTGCTATAAAAACGTATTTGTCTTTTATATTGATTCTGACTCACCAATGCAAGTCATTAGATGATTTGTGCTCTCTCGCTAACTGATTTATGATTCTGTTATCAGAATTAGCTATTAGCTAATTATTCCTGCTTTTTTTACTTTTGGCTTTTCATTTATCAGCTCATTTGCTGTTGTGTTATGCATTATTGGTTTGTGGTTTGTAGGCTCTCCATTGCAATAAAACATAATGCAACTGTTTTATTGTGATTAACATTTCCTGGAAGGGATGATTAGACTAGGTCTTGCTAACAAAACAAATCCTGTATAATCATTTAAAGAATAATTACTGTGCTTTGAGAGTTTGACACAATTCCTCTTGCACAGTAAAACCAGTCAACTTTCCAGCTTGCTATTTTGCACTATGGGGTCTACTATTTTTAAAATTCTGCAAAGAATCATGGGACCTCCATCATGTGGTGTGGTATACATTTTTAATGAGGAGAAAGACTGATCTTCTTTTCACATGTGGAATGGCAGCCAGCTGGCTAATATAGTCAGATGCATATATTAAGCTTCAACATTATATCTGGATCAATTGCTCTTTCTCATGCAAGACACATTCCTCTGATACGTTATAGGATCTCATTATTATTATTATCTGTCTCCACACAGACGATGCAAGCAGCTCGATGCCCGACAGATGAGCTGTCGTTGACGAACTGTGCAGTAGTAAGTGAGAAAGACCTGCAGTCTGGACAGTGAGTACCCACACCCCAAATCCTCATAGATTCATCATGGGTAGACACGGAAACCAGTCGGAACGATAAAACGATCAGGAGATTTTTGCAATTGAGTTTTTTAGGCAGTGTATACTATATTATAGTTCAGTTGTTGGAAGGATGTACCCTCAGGCTGTTCTTGTCAAAATGCCTTTAAAGTCAGTTCATTCCATGGCCAAAGATAAAATATAAATTATACCATACTCCAAAGATTATGTTTCAATAACATATGTCAAATCAGCAATAAAATCTGTCAGCATAAAGTATCATATGTTTTGTTTCTCACATTCTAAATCACAGTAAAAAAAATAAAAAAAAACTGTATTTTTCAAGGTGGTCTAGCTAGCTAATGCGAGTACACAAAATAGGCAATGTCTCTATTAAAAAGATGATTGGCTTAATGACGGGACTTCCATTCCTACAGCAACAATATTAACCACTGAATACTGTAGAGAAAGTTTAGTACACATGGTTAGCAGCAGCAGCAGCATTATCATGATTTTCCTCAGGCATCTACTGAATGTGTGTGTGTCCTTGCAGTACTGATTCAGTCCAGATATTAACTCAAACTGACAGAGTCTGCCGCAGTGCCTCCTGCTGATGCCTCATGTCCCAGAATATCAGTGTGTGTGTGTGTGTGTGTGTGTGTGTGTTTTGTATCAGAACTGTACACTATTGTTCACCATCTAAACAGATTTTAATCGGATTCGCTAATCTCAGATGATCTTGTCAGAGGCTCGGTGCAGTTGTAAATGTGGACAGAACTTGAATGGAAAACTGCCTGTTTACAGGCTAATATGGTGCATCTTATTTTACAACCCTGCCTTTTGTTGAGGTGTAGTGAACTGAACTGCTATTTATTTGAAGAGTAAGAAACATTAATATAAAACCACCATAGTGTATTTTAAACAGACATCATCCACCTGCTGTTTCCTTCCATTGTTTTCCCATTGTTTGCAGAAGTTGAATCTTGTCTCCATCTGTCTCCAGGCATGTGAGTGTGAGGACAACACCCACCCACAAGTTTGTCTTCACAGTGAAGAGCCACCACTCTGTGGTTCCTGGAACCATCGCTTTCAGTTTGCCACAGGTGCAGAGCTACTGCCAAGACACATTTACATTTATGCATTTTGGCAGACACTTTTATCCAAAGCGACTTTAAGGTATAAATTTTTTCAGTTTGTGTGTTCACTGGGAATCGAATCCATGATATTGGCGTTGCTAGCGCCATGCTCTACCAGTTGAGCTACAGGAACCCTAGATTTATATAATGCATATGACATTGTGCTAATATCAGAGCCCACCACACATTCACATAGTGAATTTTCACAAACAGAATTCAGGTAAATTGAGTCAATTTACTTGAATTCACTCTAACTTCACACTGTGTCCTAAACAGGCGCGTTGCGACATGCAATTTTTTCTGTCCAAAAATGCTGTGTAACACAACACAAACACAGCCAGTCAGATTGTACTGTATTTGATGTGCAATATACAGCTATATAGAGAGGGATTTTGGACCACTGAGATTTTATTGTGGGCAGAACAACCCAGTGTGACTAGGAACCAAGCCAGCAACACATTGTTTTGTTGCTTGTCACTGTCACGGTTGTTTAGGACATAAACTCTGATTTACATGGAAGAGACAGCTTTTACTAACCAAAAAGATTTAAATACAATTAACTAGTCTGATTGCTGCAGTTTGGTTGTTTTTATGCATATTTTGCTCTTTTCTTCTTAAAGAGAAAATGGGCAGGCCTGTCTATAGGACAAGAAATCGAGGGTGTGTACATTGCTTTTGGAGCTGTTTCACATAAAATTTGCAATCAAATATACAGTTTCAGATTATTAAAACACTTCAGTCAGTGATGGATTTGTTCCCTCCTTTCAGTGGCCAACTACAACTTTGACAAATCCAAGCAGTGCATTGGTGCCATGACCATTGAGATTGACTTCCTGCAGAAGAAGAGCACTGACTCCAGTCCCTATGATTCTGATAAAATGGCAGCCGAGTTTATCCAGCATTTCAACAATCAGAGTTTCTCTGTAGGACAACAGGTCAGAATTACTTCATTAAAATTGCTGGAGTGTCCTCGGTCCTGAGCTTACAGATGTAAATGCCAGTTCTTTGCATTTTTAATTCCTGTCATAGATGGTCTTCAGTTTCTGTGACAAGCTCTTTGGGCTAGTTATAAAGGATATTGAGGCTATGGACTCCAGCATACTGAAAGGGGAACCAGCATCTGGCAAGAAGCAAAAGGTATCTGTACAACTTTTTTTTTCTTTTTCAGAACACTCAAAATGAACATTTGAGATGAAGTTTATGACCACTTTAATATCATAGAAAATATAAATATAAAGTGTAGATAATTTTGAAATACAGTTAGTTATCCTTTGTTTTAACTTAACAGATTGAGATCGGTCTGTTGGTTGGAAACAGTCAAGTGGTATTTGAAAAGTCAGAGAGCTCATCACTTACCCTAGTTGGTGAGTTTGATCAAATATGAAAAAGAATCTCTGTTCATTTGTACATTTTCATTTGTTCTACAGTAATTAATCTTGTCCTTCTATTTACCAGGCAAGGCCAAGACCAAAGAAGCCCGTCAGACCATCATTAACCCTGACTGGAACTTTGAGAAAATGGGCATTGGTGGTCTAGACAAGGAGTTTTCTGACATCTTCCGTAGGGCCTTCGCCTCCCGAGTCTTCCCTCCAGACATTGTGGAACAGATGGGTATGTGTTGTCATCATTTCAGCAGTTTGGTTGTAAAATATGAAGTCTTCTAATCTAAATCTAAAGTCATGTCCTCTGCTCTGCAGGTTGTAAGCATGTGAAAGGCATCCTGCTCTTTGGTCCTCCTGGTTGTGGTAAAACACTGATGGCCAGGCAGATCGGTAAAATGCTGAATGCCAGAGAGCCAAAGATAGTCAACGGTCCAGAGATCCTCAACAAGTACGTGGGTGAATCTGAGGCAAACATTAGGAAACTGTTTGCAGATGCTGAGGAGGAACAGAAAAGAGTAAGATGATTAACCTGAGTCTCACACACACAGAGACACAACCTATACTATACTATACTATACTATACTATATGTAACTGGTAAAACATGGGCAAGGAGGAGGCGGGAAACGGCAGAACAGTCAACATAACTTTAATTACATAACTGAACTTAAACAAACATAAACACCCACACACACAGCGGCTGCCTGTCTCTCTCTCGAACTGGCGCCCCCGGATCATCTTTAACCACCTCCTGGCTGATTAGGTGACTCAGCGCCGGCCTAGCACCCTCACGGCCCGGCCACGCCCTCCTCCTCGTCACACTATACTATACTATACCGCACCTCACCACTCTATAATATAATATACTATACTTAACTATACTATACTGCACAAATCCATACTTTACTATACTATACTATACAATGCTATACTATACTATACTACAGTGTTTCTCAACTGGTGGGTCAAGACCCAAAAGTGGGTCGTAAGTCTATTTGGACTGGGTTGCGGATAGCAGAGAAAACATACCATTGCTCTCCTTTTGAAAAATTTTGTCTACGCCCAAGTGAAATTTAGGGCTGCCGAGGCAAATTTAAGGATACTCTCACGTTCTGCACTTTATACATGGTAAAGGCTTCTCATCTGCAACGTGATATTTTCACAGTGCGATTCAAGCTGGGTTTTCGCTCGTGTAACGGAACCACTCGCACCAATGATCTGATCTGCTCCGCTCTATATCTCTGGCACGCGCACATCTTCCGGGCATTCCTCGATATTAAAGGCTTAATATTAAAACTGATGCGACCCATTTTAATTCTAGTGAGATTTTTCTAGTTTAAATTGCTATGGAGGTAGTCAAACCTTTTAAACAGACAGCCACGACATTATAAACAGCAGTGAGGTGGAACAGAGCAACACTGTTTTATGCACCAATTTTTCAATTACACATCATAACCTTTACAAAACTGTTTCACGATTTTAAAGTATTAACAGTAAATGTAATATTTTGACAAAAATTGTATAGTTTCATATTAAATAATCTATTAGGTAGAACCTATTATACCTAATTTTTATGACAACAGTGGAATTTGTGGTTAGTTTCTAAATGTGTTTTGGCTACCATTTTTCATAAATACTATAATTATTTATTGTTATTAATATTAGCATTACAATTATAATACTAAGCTACATTGACCTAATCATGGTAATGAGAAGCCAAACATGGTCTTACCTGTGCTTATATGTCATTGCACTGTAAATTTAAGGGAAAGGATAAAGGGTCTGGACCTCCAAGACATACAGTGCATCCGGAAAGTATTCACAGCGCTTCATTTTTTCCACATTTTGTAATGTTACAGCCTTATTCCAAAATGGATTAAATTCATTATTTTCCTCAAAATTCTACAAACAATATCCCATAATGACAATGTGAAAGAAGTTTGTTTGAAATCTTTGCAAATTTATAAAAAAAAAAAAATTAAAAAAAAATCACATGTACATAAGTATTCACAGCCTTTGCTCAATACTTTGTTGAAGCACCTTTGGCACCAATTACAGCCTCAAGTCTTTTTGAGTATGATGCTACAAGCTTGGCACACCTATTTTTGGGCAGTTTCTACCATTCTTCTTTGCAGGACCTCTCAAGCTCCATCAGGTTGGATGGGGAGCGTCGGTGCACAGCCATTTTCAGATCTCTCCAGAGATGTTCAATCGGGTTCTGGCTGGGCCACTCAAGGACATTCACAGAGTTGTCCCGTAGCCAGTGCTTTGTTATCTTGGCTGTGTGCTTAGGGTCGTTGTCCTGTTGGAAGATGAACCTTCGCCCCAGTCTGATGTCCAGAGCGCTCTGGAGCAGGTTTTCATCAAGGATGTCTCTGTACATTGCTGCATTCAACTTTCCCTCGATCCTGACTAGTCTCCCAGTTCCTGCCGCTGAAAAACATCCCCACAGCATGATGCTGCCACCACCATGCTTCACTGTAGGGATGGTATTGGCCAGCTGATGAGCGGTGCCTTGTTTCTTCCAGACATGACACTTGCCATTCAGGCCAAAGAGTTCAATCTTTGTTTCTCATGGTCTGAGAGTCCTTCAGGTGCCTTTTGGCAAACTCTAGGTGGGCTGTCATGTGCCTTTTACTGAGGAGTGGCTTCCGTCTGGCCACTCTACCATACAGGCCTGATTGGTGGAGTGCTGCAGAGATGGTTGTTCTTCTGGAAGGTTCTCCTCTCTCCACAGAGAAACGCTGGAGCTCTGTCAGAGTGACCATTGGGTTCTTGGTCACCTCCCTGACTAAGGCCCTTCTACCCCGATCGCTCAGTTTGGCCGGGCGGCTAGCTCTAGGAAGAGTCCTGGTGGTTCCAAACTTCTTCCATTTATGGATGATGGAGGCCACTGTGCTCATTGGGACCTTCAATGCTGCAGAAATTTTTCTGTACCCTTCCCCAGATCTGTGCCTCGATATAATCCTGTCTCGGAGGTCTACAGACAATTCCTTGGACTTCATGGCTTGGTTTGTGCTCTGACATGCACTGTTAGCTGTGGGACCTTATATAGACAGGAGTGTACCTTTCCGAATCATGTCCAATCATCTGAATTTACCACAGATGGACTCCAATCAAGTTGTAGAAACATCTCAAGGATGATCAGTGGAAACAGGATGCACCTGAGCTCAATTTTGAGTGTCATGGCAAAGGCTGTGAATACTTATGTACATGTGATTTTGTTTCGTTTTTTATTTTTAATAAATTTGCAAAGATTTCAAACAAACTTCTTTCACGTTGTCATTATGGGGTATTGTTTGTAGAATTTTGAGGAAAATAATTAATTTAATCTATTATGGAATAAGGATGTAACATAACAAAATGTGGAAAAAATGAAGCGCTGTGAATACTTTCCGGATGCACTGTATGGACAAATTATAAACAAAGTTTAGCTTCTGTGTAATATATATATTTTTTAATGATGTTTGAAATTAGGAAATAATCTGGATAAAAAATATAATAGACTCATATAAATAAATAGGCTCATCATCTTTTAAAAGGTGCAAAGAGAAAACTTCCTGTATCTTTTGTTGTTGACATCAACAACAAAAATAATGGCACTTGACACATGCCCTTATATTTAAAAACCATGAACAAAACTAGATGAAGAAAATCTGACCCAGGCAACATTAATTAGGCTACAGGTTATGTTCTTTACTATGGTGGGTCGCCACAAGATGTCCAATGTAAAATCTCCAAGATTCCCCCAGGACTACGTGAAGATAATAATAAAAATATTGTACACAAAAACAGTGTAAAATGAATGTGGAGTTGGTGTGGAGGAGGGATGGCGGAAGAATTGACGCTGGAGAGAGGTATGCAAGCCTTAGATACTCTAGTGATGATTGAGAGATTAAATGAACCTGCTCCTCCCGAAATTAAGTTTAGAACTCCAATATACAATACTTTACTATACTATTCCGCTCCTCACCACTCTATAATATTCTATTCAATACTTTACTATACTATAAAATATTGCACCTCACCACTCTAAATTATACTATACCGCACCACACCGCACCGCACCACACCACACCACTCTATACAATACTACACTATACTACTCTATTCTATACTAAACCATTCCAAACTGTACTGTACTGTAGTATACAATTATACTATATTATACCACACAACTACATACTGCACTGTACTGTACTATGCTGTATTTTACTGCACCACTCCATACTTACTATGCTATACTATACTATACTATATTATACCACATCACTTCATACTTTATTGTACTATAATATACAGTACTATACTATACTGCACTGTACTAAACTATATATCTTCTATTTATCAATATTATTCTATCCCATTTTCTCTGCAGTTAGGTGCTAACAGTGGTCTGCACATCATCATCTTTGATGAATTGGATGCTATCTGTAAGCAGCGTGGTACAGGTGCCAGCAGCACAGGTGTGCATGACACTGTGGTCAACCAGCTCCTCTCAAAGATAGATGGAGTGGAGCAACTCAACAACATCCTTGTCATAGGTAAATATCTGCAGCAGAAAAATTGTCTTTATGTCTGTTCTGTGGCTTTGTTATATTTGATAGCTCTTATTAATAATGTTGACACAGATTTGAGTCAATACAACACAGCTAATACCTCACAGCGCTAGCCTCTGTGTAATAATAAGTCTGAGAATTATTGTTGCCTTGAACCTACAATACAAAATACCAAGTTTATGGAAATGTTATGTGTCTGTTGAAAAAGTAAATTAAAAGATCCAATATCAGTCCAATATCAATTTCTAATTTTTTAATAATGTAAATAATGTAATATAATTTATTGTATTGTTTTTAAGACCAATCAATCACATTTATGCAAGCCATTAATTATGTGATATAGTGCATATTTTGTATATTTCCAGAACTGAAGTTACAAGCAATTCTGCCTAAGGTTATATCTTTAATCTCTGATTCACTTTTAACCTGCAATATCCTTCTTACTTTCTGTTTGTCCTAATCTGTGCCCGTTCCTTTGTCTGAAAGGCATGACTAATAGACCTGACCTGATAGATGAAGCTTTGATGAGACCTGGCCGATTTGAAGTGAAGATGGAGATTGGTAGGACTTGTGCCCTTTGTTCAACAGGAGATTTTTTAATTTAATTGATTTAACTCTCTATTTATTCTCACTTCTGTCTCTCTTTCTCTCTCTCACCTCCCAGGTTTGCCAGATGAGAAGGGCCGTGTTCAGATCCTAAACATTCACACATCTAAGATGCGAGAGTTTAATCTCCTGTCTTCTGATGTGGATGTTAAAGAACTGGCTGCTGAGACCAAGAACTACAGTGGAGCTGAATTGGAGGGCCTGGTTCGAGCCGCCCAGTCTACTGCCATGAACCGCCACATTAAGGTATTGACACTGCATACAATAATTTTATGCAATTAGCATATTCTGTTCTGCCTATTATCTACTGTTTGTTCGGTCAGGGATGCATTTTTTTAATACCTCATTTAAAAGGTAAACCTCATCTAAACCTGTGTCAAATTGTCTATTCCAGGCTACATCTACTGTAGAGGTGGACATGGAGAGAGCAGAGAAGCTAAAGGTCACTCGTACAGATTTTATGGGATCCTTGAATAATGACATAAAACCTGTAAGTATGTCTTGTTTATTCATTTAATATCTTTTGTTTTCAGCAGGAAAACCCTTTGTAGTTTTTTAACTCGTCAAGTGAAACCATGTTATTTTGTCGCTTGTTAGGCTTTTGGCACCAACCAGGAAGACTATTCCAGTTACATCATGAACGGCATCATTAAGTGGGGGGATCCAATCACCAGAGTTCTGGAGGATGGAGAGCTGCTGGTACAGCAGACTAAGAACAGTGATCGCACTCCATTGGTGTCTGTGCTTCTTGAGGGTTTGTTTTTTTTAATTATTATTATTTATTTTATTTTATTTTAATTAATGAATACAATAAACAACTCAATAGAAACATAGACAAATAGAGACAAAGATATAAACAAAGACATAAATTACACAGACAACTGACAGGACACTGCATATGATTTCAGTGCCTTGTGATATGTATCCTATATTACATATTTGAAATAGAGTAGTGTGAAGGGAATTAGTCCATTTTATTTCTTCCTTTTTTTCTCTTCTCTTTCCTACCCTCCCTTTTTCTTTTTTTCAGTTTTTTCTATTTTTTTTTTCCCTTATAAAAGAACAAGATGATGGGAAATCTAATTGTTGAGACAACAACAAAAAGATGCAATTTATAACATGTATAGAAGAAACATCAATATTAATAACAATAATATTACAGTATGAGTAACTTTAATGGAATTTTGAGTATTATATTTAACAGCATGTACATATTGAGATGGGCTGAGTAGTGCAGGTGTTTATTCGTACAGTATATATGCGAGGCATCAGTTCACCAGCTAGATTATATCAATGTAGGGATGAGAAAAGTGGGGTGAAGATTTTATTAAATTTAAGAACTTATTTTTAAATGTAGCTGTATATTTTTCCTTAGTAATATGATCTCTTAATAAATGTAGCCATTGTGTAATTGAGATTAGGTCTTTATTTTTTCCAGTTGAGTAATATTGCTTTCGTGGCGATAGCTAGAGACAGAAAGAGGGGAGTTGTGTGTTTGGGAGGGGGATTAATTTGAAAAATATCACCAAGATGCATAAAGATGGGAGCACAGGGATTTTGTATTTGAGAAATCTGATAGCTTATTGGTAACGTCTTTCCAGAATTAATCAACAGATGGGCATGACCAGAGCACATGGAGGTAATGATCTGGTGTGTCGAGGTTGCAGTTGTTGCATCTGTCTGAAGTTGCTAGTCCCATTTTAAATATTTTACATTGTGTAATAAGTGTTCTGTGCAAGATTTTATACTGGATTAGTTGTGCGTTTGTATTTGTATTTGTACTTATGTTTAATTTATTTCTGAGACTAGTTTCCAGAATTCATTATCTTTGATGATGTTTTGATGATCTTTCTCCCATTGTTTTACTGGTACTGAATTTGTAGAGTCTATTGATGATATTAAAGTGTATAACTTTGCGAGTAACATTCCTGCATTACTGATTTTCTTTTATATGTTCTATAAGTGGTGGTTGTTCTATAGTCCTGTCTCCAGTTGTGACTTTAATAGCATTTTTTATATGAAAAGTATTGCTCTTTGCCTAAATCATATTTCTGTGCTAGTTCTGCAAATGTAATGAAGTTGTTATCAGTAAAGTGATGGTACAAATGTGTGATACCTTTTTCTTTCCATCTGGGATTAGTAATTGGTGATTTGTTGATGATAAAGTCATGGTTATGCCATATAGGTGAGTTGATGTGTGCTGTGAGAGTTGTTAATTTATTAATTTGCCACCAAGCAGTTAGTGTTGTTTTAATCATAGTATTTTTTAACAGATTATGTTGTTTGATTGTTTTAGATAAAGAAGGAAGGTCAGATTTGGTGATTTCTTTACATTCTGCCTGTTCTAACTGTACCCATGGGTTATGGAAATGGTCAAATTTAATCAATTTGCAAAGATATTGTAAATGTGATGCTAAACAGCAGTGCTGAAAATTCGGTGCTGCCAAACCTCCTTGATTCTTGTTCTTTTGATTGTTTGTAGGCTTATTTTGGGACTCTTTTTCTTCCAGTAAAATTTGCTTATTATACTATTTAATGAGCTAAACCATTTCTTAGTCGGTTGTACTGGAGTCATGGTAAATAAATAGTTTATTCTGGGCCATATACACATTTTATCTGTTGCAATACAGCCTATAATGGAATGTGGGGTGTTCATCTAGCGAATTCAATCGTCCTCTATTGATTTTAATAGTGGAATAAAGTTGAGGTTAAATAGGTCGGAAAGATTGGGGGATATGTGTATTCCTAAGTATGTAATATTATTTATGGTAAATGGTGTGTCCTGTTGTAGGCTATTATCCTGCAGTTTCATATTCAGTGGTAAGATTGATGATTTGGTCCAGTTTATTAAATAGTCTGGTATTTTTGAGTAGTCATTAACAAGTCTAGTTATTTCTATTAGTGATGTCTTGGGGTTTTGTAAGAAGAGTGATATGTCATCAGCATATAAAGATACTTTATGGTTGGGGTTGTATGATAAAATTCCAGAGATTTTAGCGGCTAGAGGTTCTATAAATAATGCAAAGAGTAATGAGGATAGTGGGCAACCTTGTCTGGTCCCTCGCTGTAGGTGGAATGATGATGATGTTATGCCATTTGTGATAATTGATGCCATTGGTGTACTATATAATGTTCTGATCCAGTGAATAAAAGACTCCCCGAAACCAAATTTTTCAAGGGTTGTAAAAAAGAAATGCCAATTAACTTTATCAAATGTTTTTTTGGCATCCAATGACACAATTATTGTTTTTTTATTGTGTTGTTTACAAAGATAATTTATTAAAATTATGATGTTGAAGAATCACCGGGTGTTATTTGATGAGTGGCATCCCTTTATGAAACCTGTTTGGTCTGGATGGATGAGACATGAAATTACTGATTCAAGGCGTGTGGCTAAAGTTTTACTAATTATTTTCAGATCTGTGTTGATAAGAGACAATGGGTGATAAGTGGTGTATAATGTTGGGCCTTATTTAGATTTAAGTAGGATAGAAATGAGTGCTGTATTCATATGAAGTGGAATAGAGGAGGTGCTTTTAATTTCTGCTGTCATTCTCAAGAATACTGGTGATATGGTTGACCAAAAGTATTTGTAGAATTCTGGTGGATAACCATCTAAACCTGGGGATTTATTATTGGATAATGAATCAAGTGACTTTCTGTATTCGTTCTCTCATATTGGTTCTTCTAGTGATTCTCTTTGGGCTGCGTTTAAACTGGGTAGAGCTATATTACTGAAAAAAATATTAGTGTCTTTATTGTTTTGTTTAGTCTTATTACTGTATAATTTTTTGTTGAATATGCGAAAGGTGTCATTTATATCTTGTGAAGTATGGAGTATTTTTCCCTCTGAGTTCTTAATTGTAGGAATACGGTGTTTTATTCTCCGTTGTGTTTAAGTAAGTTGGCAAGGTATTTTCCTGATTTATCGTTGTGTTCAAAGTGTGTGTATCTTAACCGTTGTTTTTGGAATTCTATCTTTTTATTGACAATGTCTTCATATTCATCCTTTGTTTTATTCAGCTCCTATAGTATCTGTTCTTTGGGATTATGTGCATAGGTATTGTGTAATGTTTGTATTTTATTTTCCAACTCCTTCCCAATTCTTGTTCTTTCTTGTGTTTGTATGTAGAGTATGATATCTTTCCTCTTAATATGACTTTTGCTGTTTCCCAAAGTGTTAGATCAGAAATGTCTTGCGTGTTGTTTATTTCCATGAAGGATGCTCATTCTTTTTAAAGTGCTCATCAAACACTTGGTCTTGAAGTAAGGATGTATTCATTCTCCATCTATGTGTGCTTTTAGTCGTATTCCTGTTATTAATAGTGAGGGTGATTGGTGCATGGTCAGAGATGACAGTGGGGTTGATTGCTGTATATAAGATGTTCGACATGATGGAATTACTTGTTAAGAAATAATCAATGCGTGAATGTGATTTATGGACCGGTGAAAAGTAGGTGTATTCTCTTGAGGTAGGATTTGTAAGTCTCCAGCTATTGCCAAGGCCAAACTCAGTAATGTATTTTGTATTTTTTAATGATTTCTGTAGAACGGCAAGTTTTAAAGTGGGGTGGGGTGCTCGATTTGTCTTATGCTGGATCAATAATTGTGTTGAAATCTGATGGCTGACTGAGAGATATTGGATAGTGATGAGACATTTTTTTTGGAAAAATTCTTCGTCATCTGTATTTGGTCTGTAGATATTAGCAATAGTCATTATGTTATTGTAGATAGAGATATTGATAATAATATAATGTCCTTCAGGGTCAGATATAGTTGACTGATTGATCATTGGTATGTTTTTAGTAATTAATATAGCAACACCTCTTTTTTTTTAGTTATATGATGCAGAATATACCTGTGCGGATTGTGCATTTGTTAATTTCTTGTGTTCTATTTCCAAAAGGTGAGTTTCTTGTAGTAAACATATATCAAGGTTTACTGTAGATTTCTAAGATGGTTTAATACTTTGGTTCTTTTATCCGGTGAATTAATGCCTCACACATACCAGCTAACAATTTTTAGATTTGTCATTTGTATTTAAAAATCAGATTGCTTTGCTTGAGGGTTCGTTTTAATAATTACAGCATAACCACCAACTTTCACAAAACTAAGGGTTAAAATGGGGCGGAACGATCCAGAACGTTCCTGCACTTCCAATTCAAAAAAGAAAAAAATATTGGTCGTTTGTTTGCCACTTCATTCTATTTCCTGCAGGCAGGCTCCAATTAAATTTTTTGATGCATTCCGTTTCTATTTAGCGAGTGTGCTTGCTCGAAAACACCTTTTCCACCAATACATTTCTTAAATGTTAATTACATAAGCATTATACTTCCACATAGTCTGTGTCAAAACCTGGTCTGCTTGTCAGGGTTAGGGTTCCACCTCCTCAAAAATCCCAATTTCAGCATGCACCTAGTCTTGACATCTACTGTTTTTGCTTTAGGACCTCCTCACAGCGGAAAGACAGCCCTGGCTGCAAAGATCTCAGAGGACTCGCAGTTCCCCTTCATTAAGATCTGCTCTCCTGACAAGATGATTGGCTTCTCAGAGATCTCCAAATGCCAGGCCATCAAGAAGGTCAGAGGCACTGTGTCCATGTGTATACATAACATACATATATATATAATATTATGTGAACGTAATAAATGCATATGAACATAATAAATTCTTATATAATATAGTAACAATATATAATATATAGAGCTGTCAAAATTAACGCGTTAACACATGCGATTAATTAAAAACATTTAACACGTTCATTTTTCTTAATCTCGATTAACGCATTTACAGTTAATAAAGTGTGAACCAGCATAAACACTTGTTGGAAGGGTGGAACCTTTGTAATATGTCCGCTCAGAGTCATTGCACTGACGCACGCTTCACAACAAACAAACAACATCACTTCCGTGTCAGTGAACAAATGATGGAGATAGGAGCTCTTAACACTATCTCTCAGAATGAGACATTTTTGTCTGGAAACACTTTTCATGTGGAGTTCAAAGCGATGCTCGATGCTGGCGTTGATGCACTGTCGCGAATCATGAACGTGGATTTACGATTGCTGTAACAAAGCAGATAGCCACAGTCTACCAGCAGATTAATATTGTGGAGGATGAGAGTTTAAGAGATTTAATGCCCATTGCAATGAATACTCAACCTATGTGGAACCTAGTTCTTTCAATTAGTTAAACTCCCACTTAGACATTGGGAAACGTTTAATGTTACTTAAATTATTGCTATTTTAGTGCATTTCTATCTTTGTTTGGAAAATGTTAATAAAGTATTATATTGTTACATATTGTTTTGTTTTCTTTCCTAAAAAAAAGGGGGGGTGGGGGGGCATCCCTTTTATAGCGAGTCCATTTTCAAATTTTTCAAAATATGAGATTAATCGCGATTACAAAAAAATATGCAATTAATCGCGATTAATAATTTTAATCGACTGACTGCACTATATATTCACATTGTTTTACTAGTCTTAATTTCTCAAAAGCAAATTAGTAGTCTTATTAAAACTTTGGTTCTTTTTTTTTCTCAGATCTTTGATGATGCCTACAAGTCTCAGCTCAGCTGCATTGTGGTTGATGACATTGAGCGTCTATTAGGTTAGACCTTTATCCTTATTTAAATGTGCTTATTTTGCTTGGTTAAAAAAAATGTAGAATGCAGATATGCTATTAATGAATTATTTCTGGTGTAACAGATTACGTGCCCATCGGTCCTCGCTTCTCAAACCTGGTCCTCCAGGCCCTGTTGGTCTTGTTGAAGAAGACTCCACCTCATGTAAGTACTGATGCTTCAGCAGGTGCTTTGGCATATGTGTCATATATTGGTGCATTTGTGGGCATGTATCACTCTTTTTCACTTTTTTATTCATTTTACTAATTTTTACTTTTTTTTAAATTCATTTTATTATGTTTTAATCTCATTTCTTGTTCTTAATTTGTTTTAAAATTAATTTTATCTTGTATTTTGTTTATCATTAATATGTAAAGCACTTTGAATTGCCATTGTGTATGAAATGTGCTATATAAATAAACTTGCCTTGCCTTGCCTTTTTCTGTCTTTCAGTGCTTCTATAAGCTTGTTAGATTATCACAATAACATGCCAGGTGTTTCTCTCTCCCTCTTTAGGGCCGTAAACTGCTGATCATCGGTACCACCAGCCGTAAAGATGTGCTGCAGGAGATGGAGATGCTGGATGCGTTCAGCACCACCATCCATGTGCAAAATATCTCCAGTGGGGAACACCTGGTTGAAGCTCTTGAGGTGAGATACATAAAAAGTCAGATGAATAAATCAATCCTATAAACCCAATATTTATATATATATATATATATATATATATATATATATATATATATATATATATATATATATAATAATTATTTGTTTATGCTATTTCAGAATTGCCCAGTAGAGAGTGCTATTTAGGTACTCTGTGCAAAAAGGTTGATAGAAAATTGTCCCTCTTGATTGAACATGTATTGTAATCTTACTTATCTTACTTGTTATTTTGTGTTGATTTAAAGCTCCTGGGCAGCTTCACAGATGCTGAGAGAACCACCATAGCCCAGCATGTGAAGGGAAAAAGAGTGTGGATTGGCATTAAGAAGCTTCTCATGCTTATTGAGATGTCTCTGCAGGTAATAATTAGTGGACTATACTATTTTAGCCATATGGAGTCTGTAAATACCATATTAGACCATTAAGAGACAACCAAGCTAGTTGAAAAATGCAGGATAAGGAATTTTCCACAGGCATTCTTTTTGATGGGTATTTGACATGAGATGTCAAACAATGACAGCAGTGTCTCCAGTGTGACATGCTGTTCTGCACATGCAGTTCTGCTTGTTCTTATATAACAGTAATAATAACTTGTATTATAAACAGCAATACAGTAAACAAGAATATAATGCAGATTTATGACCCCATATTAATTGAGAGACTGCATGGAATATTTGTGCATGTTTAATGTAATAAGTGAAATATAAGTTTTGTTTGTCATGTTATTTAATCTAAAAAAACATATAATATTAAGACTTATGAAATACATAGATATTTAAATATTATTAAATGTATTCTATATTTGAAATCTATAAAATATCTTTAAACTTTCAAAGTCTAGCAACCTCATGAGCTGACAGTATCTTGTGACAGAGCCGCAAAGAGAATCTGATAACACAGCAATGAAAACAGATTATTTATAGAAGCTTGTGTTTACTTTCCTCTCTCTTTAGATGGATCAGGCGTACAGAGTCAGCAAGTTCCTCTCTCTACTCAAAGACGAGGGAGCGTGAGTATTATTCACCATTTTAAAAATATTGCGTGTTTAACACCACAACAGAGTGTTTCAGAAACAAAGTTTGCTTTCTTGCCACAAACTCCCTGCTTTTCAGGCACATGATCAAGACCTTGCGGGAGTTACACAGACATTAAGCTTTTTTGTATTTTATCTCGTTAATGGACAGGTTGGATGAAAACAATCACATCCGAATTTAACATCAGCATGGGCTCTACCCTGGGTAAGGGTGTTACGGTAACGGAGTGTGCTGTATATAGAGCTGTCAGAATAGTGGCTTTGAAGTTCCCTTACCCTTAGTTTTACTCTAAAGAAAACAGAACCTGAATTCTAGTGTCCTGTAGCAACTCTGTACCAGTCAGAACTTGTTCTCTGTTATTCATGTGTTTTTATCAACTTGCTTTGAATATTAGTATGAAAGAAAGGTGATACTAAAATACTGATAATTCTGTTAATGCATACTGGTCATGTTCTATTATACAATATCAATACCATCAACATAACACAAGCAAGAGTGCAGTTGCACTGAATATCAGCACAATTCTATAAACAAGAAGTAATATCAAGTAACTGACATTTCAGGCATAATATTTTGCTCCACCAATGAAAATAATTCCCAAAGAAGCCAAAGCAGGATCAAGCATTGCTCTGCAACACAGGATCAACCATCTGTCAGCTAGATAGCTTGCTGCTTTTTAGGCCAAGTCTATCGACACATTGAATCAACTGATTTGTTAAAAACACTGAAACCATGTAAAACAACAAGAATGATTCATTCACTTTAAAGATTCATTTAAAAATGCTGATTCATTCACAACCGAAGCAATGGAAGTGAACAAGAGCAGTTAGTTCACTTAAAATGTTTCTTTCAAAAACACTGTCTGTTTCTCAGTGTCCATTCTTTTTGCGTTCTTGAATTCTTGTTTGACGTCATCACCCACCTCCAAAAAAAGAAAATAGTTAAGAAGTTGTTGAATATTGCAGCAAATCTCAAAACTCGCACTGATGCGTTGTACATCCTCATGTCTTCCGAGTTCACTCTTTCAAGGTAGTTAGGTGTGACTGATTTTCACAAGAACGCAAGAACAAGAATGCGTTTTTAGTATTGAGAAACACCCACTGATTTGTTCACGAATATAACTAGTGTAAACACTCAAGTCAAGCTGAAAAGGTTGGACAAAATGTCAGATGTCCAACAGTAGGCTGTATAAAATATGGATTCACTTGCATGATGCAATAACAAACTACGTTCACAGACAAGCAGAATGATGCAAACAGTGAAATATGAGAAGTATTAGCCATCTTGGAACAATGCTTGTCCAATCAAATCAGTGGACCATAACTAACTGTATAATTAAATTTAATTATATTAATAAAATTGTTCATTTAATAGAATTAATTATTTGTTATTTGGTAATCGGAATTTTTTCCCGATAATTATTGATATGTATCAGTTTTTTTTTTTTTCAGATATAAATAGGGCTGCTCGTTGCACAATAGTCTTTGTCTTTTCAAACAGATTTCTCAACACAACGTTGGTGAAGTGTGAGCGGCAGGGTTAATTAAAGTAGGTTGCATAGTTTTTCATTAAATTCGACCCAAATCATTAGCAAAGGACATAGATTATTTACTCTAGTCATTACTGGATGATTTATTGTAAGTATCTTTCATAGAGCCTACACAATGAATATTCAATTACAGGTATGTCTTTTTGTGATTTGACAGCTTGAATGAAAGACCTATTCAATGTTACATACAAAGAAATAGCATAATAAACATTGCCATTTTTAATCGTTCTGTTTGCACAGTTACACCAGTTTCATACACTTACCTGCGAACTCATCAATGTCACTGTTTATTCTTGAAGAAGTACAAAAAACTTTGTAACTTTGGACTGCCATCAGCTCGTAATGTGTGTGTGATGCCTTGTTCATACCGCGACCGGCTTCAGTAAATGTTATGTTGCCCCCTTGTGGTCTCCCAAAACTATTACGTCAGACAGGCTACACTGAATGAAATGCAACTGACAGTGAATTCAAAGCATACAAATTAGGCTTCTAATTTTTAATTATTATTATTTATTTTTTTAAGTTTTATCCCCTTTTCTCCCAATTTGGAATGCCCAATTCCCACTACTTAGTAGGTCCTCGTGGTGGCGCGGTTGCTCACCTCAATCCAGGTGGCGGAGGACAAGTCTCAGTTGCCTCCGCTTCTGAGTCCGCCAATCCGCGCATCTTATCATGTGGCACGTTTTGCATGACACAGTGAAGACTCTGCATGTGGAGGCTCATGCTACTCTCCACGATCCACGCACAATTTACCACGCGCCCCATTGAGAGCGAGATCCACTAATCGTGACCACGAGGAGGTTACCCCATGTGACTCTACCCTCCCTAGCAACCGGGCCAATTTGGTTGCTTAGGAGACCTGGCTGGAGTCACTCAGCACACCATGGATTTGAACTCACGACTCCAGGGGTGATAGTCAGCGTCAATACTCTCTGGGCTACACAGGCCCCCAATTAGGCTTCTAATTTAAATGTTGGCTGATGTTAATAGTTCGATGCCTCAAAAATTTATCAATAAAATAACGTGCCGATCAAGTCTAAATCATGTAGCATATCAGTTTTTACTGAAAGCAGACATTTCTGCTCAGTGCCTGCAGGCTGTCTCACTATGAATTATTGCCAATTACTTGTAGTGATTCACTTGTAACTCTCAAAACAATCAATAAAGGTAATCATTGACTTTCAGATGGCAGCCAACTAAGTCACAGAGTCTGTGTGCCAGAGTTTGTCTTTAAATCTGGACTCTCCCTAAACATCAAACATCAGGGGTTAGAGCGTGGCTAGGTGAAAGAAGGTCGGTTGAACACAAACCGAAACGCAGACACACTCCCACAAAGTACACACACAGCAACCCCTCACACTCCAACCCTCTCTCTTTCCGCAGGGATCTTGGTTTCTTAGAGTAACAGAAGATATTCAGAAAAAACAACTAGAGGCATCTGTTGCCCTCTGCATGTTCCCTTGGCTACAACTTGGCCCAAACACCACCCCCACAATACTGAAAATCTGACTGAGAATGCAGAACCATCATGTGGTCTCCTCTCATAACCGACCACAATACCAATATAAAATATTGTCTTGTGCTTTGTGTAATCTATCTGTACACTGTTTGTTTACATGAATACTGTATCTGTTTAAGTCAAGTTTATCTAAATCTACTCAAAGCCATGAAAATTTAAAAAATCTGATAAAACAAAAAACAAAACATGTACATATATGCTGCTATATGCAGAACATATATAGGGTATCTATATCATGCAACGTGAAATTTATGAGTAGGATATAAGAAAGCTGTTAGTGTGTGTACAGTGAAGATGAGCTGTGCTGTCCCAAACCCCTTGTGAATGTGTTGTAGTAACACAAGAAAACAACATATAGATCAGTGTTATATTTTTAATTTTTTACATAATTTCAGTATATGACAATTCTATTTGTTCTATTTGTTTAAGTTTGAATGTACATTCTGGCTATGATGTCAGAGCTGGTAATATATATCTAATAATACATCTATGTACAGTATCTTGACTGTATGTACAATATATTTGTGTGAAGACCAGTGTTTGAGAATCCAGCACTATGAGACTATCCTTGAATATATTACGGCAGATCGGTTCTACAGTGGATTTATAATATGTTGTGTTCGCTACACAAGTCTCTGTTGGTGTGTGTTTGACTGAGTGAGTGTATCTGGTCTCAATGAAGGCAACAGATCAGCTTCAACGTGAAATTAGTTGTGTGAGTGTAGTAATCTGTGTATATGTAGTATGTGTGCAGATATTGTTTGGTAATTACTTTTCATGAATTTTGTTGTATTTGTGGTTATTTCTGCCTGCTCATTAAGTGATTTTTTCTTTTCGAATGGTTTCTGTGACCAGTGTTCAATGTCCTGAGCCCTGAGATCTGTTAAGAGTATTGGAGATATTTGACCAGATACAAAATTGTGTTACTGCAATAAAAAAATAAAATAAAATAAAAAAACAGGCACTCAGATGGAAGGTGTTGGCTCCTCTTTTCTGTGGCTGTTTGATTTTATTTGTTTTCATTTTGTTTTATTAAACTTTATAGCAGCCTACCTGTCAACATCATGTATACATGTGTGATAAGTTTCTCCAATGTTTTGTTTTTTCCTTTAGCTCTTGTCTGAACAGTTTTACTTTTTGCAGTTTTACACTGTTTTACTTTTTTTTTTTCCAGCTGGTGGCTGCAAAGTCTATCAGTAAAGGTAATAAAGCTAGGATTATACATAAAAAGTCTGCACATTGCAATTTATGATTATTTATTATATATTTTCAAAAATATGCACAATCACCTACATATTTGCTTATGGATATTCACTTATTGAAGTGTGCCGTGCAGAAATAGAAAACAAATGAGTCATATGAGTTCCTTAGTGCTTTGTATTTTCTTACTAACACTTGTCACTGCTCTCATTCAAATATTAATTGGAAGTGTAAATATAAACTGTTCCTCCCCATTTAAATCTCAGTGACTAGCCTTATCAAACATAATACTAGGCCATAGGCCCACAAGGACTCTGCGAATGCTTGTTGATTAAATTGTACACTACCCTGCCCCTTGTGTGTTTATTTATTAACTTTTTACATGTATTACCATGTTTACATCCATTTTGCAGAATTCTGTAGATTTTCCGTCAGTATTACCCTTATTAGATGAACTTCATCAGTTAGTTGGACTATTGATGGAATAGTGCCATTTCATCTCACAGAGAAACATACAGGCCTTGGCCTAGCCTACCACATGTAAATAGATGCTTTATGTAGACTACTACATGCATAGGCTATACCACATAAGTAAAGGGGGAATTATTATTGTTATTTAGTTCATATTGTTTTACTGCCACCAAATTAAATCCATCAAATGTAGCTGACTACAATTTATGGTTTCAAGCTGGTTAAAGTTATTTTGGTTACATGATTCTGTTAAGGTCAGTGTTACTATCACATTCATGCAAGCAGTGGAAATGCCTTGCATTTATGTTTTGTGTTGGTGTCTGGAAAATTCGTCTATCTCCTTTGAAAACATTCACTGAAGTTAATCTAACATTTGAACCATTCACAAATAATTTACCTCTATATTACTCATTTCAGCCCTCCACAGCTGTTATAAGCCATACTTCTGTGGAGTAATGTTCTTTTTGGTGTTAACCACATGCAAACTTTGTGTGCTTAAAGCCTACAAGTTAAGGTTAAGAGAGTAAAACATGTGAAAGTGAAGCAGAACTTGCAGAGTACACGCAGAGTGAATCATTATATTGTAATATGAATCAGCTTTCTTTGTATTGAGCTTTTAAAACTCCATCAGTGTTTCGACATTCATTTTTGAATCACAATTTGCATTGCTTTACCTCTAATTAAAAATGTAAAGACTTAAGATAGCAATATGAGAATGTAAAATCATGCTCTGCTAAGCATGATGAGCAATAACAAAGAGGAATATGAAGTGCCATTAATGGCTGATTGTGTTACAATGATCTGTTTTCAAAAGCATTGTATGTCAAGAACAAGCTATTATACAGCCCATACAGTTAATATGGGAATTAAATATTCTCTTTTCTGCTGTCCATAATAAAGAGACTTTCCTCTTACAGAAGTGTAAGAAAGTGTCTTGAAAAGTTGTCCTTGATTTGATATGTACTTCAATGTTTATATTTCAGTAAAAGTGCAAGTGTGGGTGTAATCGTTTCCTTCATCTCTGACAGATCTGTGAAAAAGACAGCACCATGGCAGCATCTCAAACTGCAAACCTTTAGAGTTTGCATTAGATAAAGAATGCAGTTCTTCTCGTCCGGTTAAAAAATATGTTTTTTTGGATATGCAGGTGAGTACTAAGTATACATTTCCTGGCATATATTTCATCCGGGAATGTGGGCATTGTCCCGTGACCCAAATATAGGGCGCGAAAATATGGTTTTGTTAAACAAGCACAATTTAACCACAAAGAACAACTTGCTTGGTATAAAAAGAGCTGCCCGACTCACGGTTCTCCTACATTTTTTTAATTCAGCCTTTTGAATGTGACATCTCCACAGCCCCTGTGACATTATGGGATAGTACAGTGTCCAGTGGATGCGCACTTAAGGATCTCGCCAGATGTCTTGGGTCATCAGGGTATTTCTCTCCTACTGTTATGAATACTGAGGATTCGGAGACCCAACTCCATTGGCATACTTTTGTTGGCATACTAGCTAGTAGGGGGAAAAAACGCTCTTAATCAGAAAGGCTCTTTACCAAAGCACTTAAAATGTATTAAATTTAATTAGGAGATTTTTTTTTTAAATTTTTTTTTTTTTTATGTGTTTTTAATTTTTGGCCGGTCTAACTGGTAGGCTAAAGTAAAATGTTAATGAAAAACATTTCTTAACATGAACAACTGGAAATAGTCTTGATATAATAGCATTACAATTCTGAAGCTGAAAATAAGATGACCTCCAAAACACACACACACACACACATGTTGGTACTTGTGGTTTATGAGGTCTCTCCATAGACATAATTATTTTTATACTGTACAAACTATCTATTCTATCCCCTAACCCTAACCCTTCCCCTATACCTAACCCTCACAGAAACCTTTTGGCATTTTTACATTTTCAAAAAAAAAACATTTAGTATGTTTTTTAAGCCATTTGAATTACGGGGACTCTAGGGCTGTCCTCATAAACCACCTTTATAGCATAATACCCTCGTAACTACTATATAAACTATGTAACTACTGTATAACATAAAAAAATGTCCTCTTAAACCACCAAAATGAAACCACCCACCCACATACACACACACACACACACACACAAAGACCTCTTCAGAAGTTATTTCTCAGAGCCTTTGCCCTGCAGTGATAACTTTGATATGGGCTTTTATGGGACCGGTGGGAACAGGATTTCGCATGGTTATTATGACAGAGACCTCCCCATCTCTCTGATCTACACACTGGTCCTTTTCTTCATAATCCCCACATGTTCTACTTGAGTCTTCATTTCCCTGACAGTGGGAGGCCAAGGTAAACACGGGGAATGTTGTCTTCAATCACCCAGCTCAGTAACAAATCAGATTAGATTTGTGCACTTTATTGTAAGTCGCATTGGTAAGAAAAGTCTCTAAAAACATAAATGCAAATGTAGATAAACAAATTGTATAAGATCTTTATAATACACTGTAAACCCTAATGCTCAAAATAATTAATTGTTTTGATTTGGGCAAAATGTAATCATACAAATTAGTTCCAATAATTTAACCTTGATGAGCATTTAGAACTTTCTCTTTCTTTTGAGTTTACGAATTTGAACCTTTTTAAGTAACCTGAATTTCTTTATTGTTTTTAGTTTAATGAACTTGTCTCTTTACAGGAACATAAATTTGCCTGAAACTGGGCACTTTCCCAGCATGTGTTGCATGGCACTCTAAAGGGAGAGTAAATGTTAAAATTAAGTATTATATAATGTGTCTGGGCAAGATGAATGTAAAGGGGGATATATATTAGTGTTTAATGTTTTGTTGTGTTATTTCAAATAGTTTCTGTTGTTTGAGTTTTGGGGGTTACCATTTTGGTAAATAGTGGATTAGGTTGAGGACAAGTACAGTTTATGAATGTCCTATGTTAGCTTTACTCATTGAACAATTGCTATGCAAATCAAAGCATAATGTTACCAATTAGCATGCAAGCATTCACGGTACTAGCTAGTTCTAGCTAGTACTAACTAGGTTTCCTGTACTTGAAGTATTTAAGTTGAGATTTCTTGTTAATTTTAAGTTAGCTTACTCAATATTTCAAGTTAAGAGCAACTCACATGCATGTGTATATATAATGTACCATTAAATTGATTGCCTCCATTTTTTTTTAGTTCTGCTTACTTATTAGGGTTTACAGTATGTAAAATCCTCACCTTATTCCTTTAGTTTGCCATACACCTTATTAAAGGGGTCATGACATCCTCCTTTTTGTTTTATATAATTTCATTATCTTCCCTGAGGTCGACTTATAATTTATTATTATTATTATTTATTTTTATTTTATTATTTTTTTTTTGCATCAAAACAGTTATTTAGTCATATATAATAATTTTCCAGCCTGTCTCTGGCCCTCTGTCTGAAACGCATGGTTTAAAGCTATCTGGCCCTTCACGACTTCAATGTAAATGCCCACTGTTCTGATTGGCTAACATTGTGCAGCTCTTCCAATACAGCTTTATTTTAAATCCAATCTGAAGAAAATAAATAATAATAAAAAAAAAAAAAATCTCCACACTACATTTCAAGGTTAGCACATAAAATACACCCAACACATTTCATATAAATATATTAAACTGTTCACTCAAGCAGCACCATTTAATATTAAACAGTCATGTCATATGAAATATCATGAAAATTGTTTACTTATGGATTTGCAGTCCAATAGTGTTTTAACTGCCCTATCCTTCAATAACAGTTCCTTTGCAAAGCTCGAATCATATTGTGACTATAATACAATCCATGATGTATGGTGCTTCAACAGGCCAAAGCAGAGACCATTGTTGGGTGTAATGCATTACAAAGTAATTAATTACTGTAATTAAATTACTTTTTCATTGAAAAAGTCAAGTAAGGGATTACTCTTAATTTTTCAGTATTTTAATTAGTTACTTCTGATGTAATTGCTTTAAATACTGTATAGAATATAGAACAATTCAATATAAAACAATAGTGAATTTAAAATCAAATTTAATGTCTAATGTTAAAATATATGTTTTCTAATTTAATGCTGCCACCTTAAATTCTTTGGCCAGTTCATGAATAATTTATTTGATTTTATATGATTTATTTGAAAGAATTAAAAGAACAGTTTCATGTCCATCCTTGTATTTTTCATCTGGTCGAGGTTGATAAGGGTTTTAGAAAGTAATTAGTAATAAGTAATGCAATTACTTTTCAGACAAAGTAATTAGTACAGTAATCTAATTACACTGTAGATGATGTAATTAGTAGTTAATAATGAATTACTTTTTTAGAGTAACTTGCACCCAACACTGGCAGAGACGCTGGTCTTCACATCTCACATCTTCTGTGTTGGTTTACACACAGGACTGCATGTGTTTCACCCATCCAGTGGCAGCAGCAGAATGAGACACGTTTTTCAAAGTTGAGCTTGTACGCTCTTAAAAAGTGGCGCACATCGCCGGTGTTGTGCAGAAAGGCACCATTACGATCAAAGATGTACCAATACGGCAAAATACGACTTTCAAAGATAACAATAGGCCAACAACTAAAAATAGCACAGATGGGTTCAAAAATGGTCCAGGACACCTTCAAAACAGCACAACAGCATGACAGCACAGCTGAATGAAACACAATGGGGATCTCCATTTTAGAGTTATAACTTGACATTGCGTCTTTTAAAAGCAGCACAAGATGTATGATAATGGTCAAAGCCGTTTGTCTAGTGCACATTTATGTAGAAAAACATTTAAATCCAGACAGGCACATGAAGGTGTCCTGTGTAAGACCACTTTGGATGAATGTCCGATGACAGGCCCATCTGTCTCCCCTTCAACAGTGTGACTGACTGAGCACCAGTGGGCGGGGCCAAGGGTGCAATGACAGAAAAATAGGCATTGAATATGCAGATGTATTGGTCCTTGTGACGTCACAAGTTCCACGAATTCCAAACAAGCCGTTTTTGCAGCTTGGTTTAAATAAATGCTCTTTTTCTATTAAGGAGGAATTTTTCAGACAACACAGAGAAGAGGCGGTTGTTGGCAAATTGTTCTCTAATGTCAAAAAACAACTGAAATTGAACTTAACTTACAATACAATAAGTGAGAAACATTCTGTTATTTGTTTGCTCAAATTCTCTTTACATGTGACATACATAAATGTAATCATTGTTGGACTGTGGATAAATCTAAAGTGTTAACAAATTTCTGTCTCAACTGAAACTGTTCAAAAGCACTTCACATGACTCCAGCATCAAATTCAAACCCATCTCTTTTTTAAATAATATAATGTACCACTGGCCCTGGGATATCTACAACTATTAGGTTTTCTTAGTAATATGACTAAGAAGATCAGGAGAGAGTACAATTCATATCTCTGAATATGAACATGAGTTTTCAGCATAATAGTGTTCTTCTGTCGCAATTTCAAAAGCAGTAGGGAATCCAAGTTCTTATTGAAATAAGGCAATGCTGAGCAGCGGTGGTCCCTTCCTTGCTGTGAATTAATGCACAAACCACTACCCCATATTCCAACCCAATTCACTAAGAACTCTGTGCCGTTTCTCTACATCAGCACATAGTGAGCAGGGATTCTTAAAGAGAGACTGGCAGAGACGGGAATGGTCAATTAACTCAGTGTACTCTAGAGTGATTAAATAAGGCGTAAAAGACAATGTCCCCTAAGATTTATTAGCTATAGGTTTAAAGTCCATACAGTGTCAATTCTACTGCCCAGAGACAATTTTGTGACAGTTCTGTGACAATGAGACAAACGGGATAAGTATATTGTTTATTCTCTGCTATTGACATATAGAGCCCATTGTCATTCCACGGCATTGAATAAAAAATATATATATATTAAAAAAAAACATTTGTTTGCCACTCCAGTAACTCATCATTCTTGTATAGACATCTTCATCTACATGCTGCCTTGTCTATACATGTACAATTCAATATCCAAACACATGTAACAGGGACAAGAGTATCACACATTACTTACCCATTTTTGAAATACAACAATTTAGTGGCTAAACTAGTGTTTAACCAATATGTTTTTAATGGCAGATACCAACATAGTCTCATGAGAACTCATAATAATTTGTACTAGATGGCAAAATCATAAGATATTAACTTGGCACACACAAAAATACATGACTTTTATTCCCATGGAGACCAACCAACAACAAAAAGAATTTTAAATAGATACAATACAGGCATCAAACCTAGCCTCCTATCCAACACATTATTTTCACAAACGAAATGTCAATGAACAAATTTCCTTACTCATTCAATACTTGTTTATTCATTTTTCTCTATGGGAGTAAAAGCTGTACATTTTTGTATGAGCCAACTCATATGATTTTGGTAACATTTTACAAATAAGTTTCCATTTGTTAAAGATTGTTCATCCAAAAAAGAAAATTCTCTCATCATTTACTCACTCTCATGCCATCCTAGATGTGTATGACTTTCTTTCTTCTTCTGAACACAAACAAAGATTTTAAGAAGAATATCTCCACTCTGTAGGCCCATACAATTCGTGTATGGTGATCAAACATTTGAAGCTCCAAAAATCATAACATAAAAGTTATTACATAAAAGTAGTCCATATGACTCCAGTGGTTAAATCTGTATCTTCAGAAGTGATATGACAAGTGTGGGTGAGATCAATATTTAAGTCCTTTTTTTACTATAAATCTCCACTTTCACTTTCACATTCCTTCCCATTGTGAAAGTGGAGATTTAAAGTAAAAATGGGCTTAAATATTGATCAGTATATCACGCACACCTATCATATTGCTTCTGAAGATATGGATTAAACCACTGGAGTCATATGGATATTTTTATGCTGCCTTTGTGTGCTTTTTGGCACAAGTTTTTGACACCATTCACTTGCATTGTGAGGACCAACAGAGCTGAGATATCCTTCTAAAAATCTTTGTTTGTGTTCTGCAGAAGAAAGAAAGTCATCTGGAATGGTATGAGGGTGAGTAAATTATGAGAATTTTCATTTTTGGGTGAACTATCCCTGCATTATGTATCATGAACTAACAATGAACAATATATATTTTTTACAGAATTTATTAATCTTTGTTAACATGTGTAAATAAATTTACAATTGTTCATTGTTAGTTCATAGTGCATTAACTAATGTTTAACTTTTGATTTAAAAAATGTATTACTCTATGTTAAAATGAACATTAACCAAGATAAATAAATGCTGTAAAAGAATTGTTCATTGTTAGTTTAGGTATGTTAACTAATGTTGTTAACTAATTATAAACAAATGGAACCTTATTGTAAAGTGTTACCACGATTTCTTACAATTTCGCCATCTCGTACTCATTATTACAACTTTTCATGAGACCGGGTTGGCTAATACTGATATCTAGGGAGCAGGGTAGCTGATATAAGGAAGATATATATATATAATTTTATTTAATGGTTGCAAACAAGATGAACACAAAATACTTCAATTAAAATTTTACACATTTACTTAAATTCATAAAAAAAAATAAAAAATAAAAAATATAATTGTGATTTATCTATTGAATACACTGTCAGTAAATTTTCTTGGAATGACCACTTCGCCGTTTATCGGCCAAGGGCACAGTTAACCCTTGTGCGACTTTCGGGACATTTTTGTTTTTTCGATCATTCTGGCTGTTTTAATGCCAACGACATAAATATTGCCAGAGGTGTGTATTTTTGGGGGAATTTTGGAATTTCTACCTCAGTTCCTATAATACATCTATAATACACTGTGTACACAAAATAATTATACTCAGGACTTTCAGGACAAAAATGTACCCATTGAAACTGCAGTATTTGATCCCAGTGCCATTAAAGCATAAAATCATGAATTCTATGATATTATGCTTTCATTCCGGAGCCCTGGCTTCAAAATGTACATTTTATATTTTCCACCAGATGGCGCCATTTTTCTTCATGTTTAGCCTATGGAGCAAGTACATGCTTTTTTCCTATTTTCTGTGTACTATATTATAGGGCACTGCAGGCCAATTGAATAAATGATGCAGCTAAAATTGTGTGGGTGTGTTGGTATGGATGTCAGAGTGTGTTTTGTAAGTGTGTATTGAGAAATGTGTGTGTGTGTGTGTGTGTGTGTGTGTGTGTGTGGGCAGGTTTAAGTGGTTTACGAGGACTTTTTTTAGGTTACAAACTTGTAATTACAAGAGTATTATGCTATAAATGTGGTTTATGAGGACATTTCTAGTGTCCCCATAATTCAAATCGCTTAAAAAAAACATACTAAACGATGTTTTTATTGAAAATGTAAAAATGCCGTTTTTTGTGAAGGTTAGGTTTAGGGGTAGGGTTAGGGTTAGGGCATAGAATCTATAGTTTGTACAGTATAAAAATCATTATGTCTATGGAGGGTCCTCATAAGGATAGCTAAACCAACATAAATAATAATAAACTGTACGTATACTGTAAGCTATGATAAATACTGTAGTATGTTGAAGCACACAACAGAGCTCAGTTGTACTGTGTCGTAATTTGGCTTATCACACCATATCAGCACTGTGTAACTTCAGTATAGAAGCTAAGCTCAAATTTAATTAAACTAACAAACACATTTTGAATGATAAGATCAGAACTTTGACTCATCCGTATAATGGCTGATGCTGAAAACCATTCCAAAACTACAGGCAACCACATTAGTATTACAAACAGCATTACTATGCAGTCACTTCATATGAGTAGTTCCTCTCCATCTCTACTCTCTCCCTGCTTGTCCTGATTTGAATGGAGATGACACCATTTTCATGTAAGTTAGTGCACCTGTGCAAGCAAACCTAACAAGACTAAACACAACCTTGATGATTTTGTCAGCATGTGTATTTATCTTCATGCAAAAGGTCTCCGTCAACGAACTACAAACGCTCATTGACTGACATGCAAGCCTCAGGGTATGATGGCACATGTAAAACCACACCACATTGTCCAGTGTTTTATTACAAAGTCTCTTTGCAAAATCTTACTGCAAACACTAAAGTCACAAAACTGAATGTGTACTATGCAGAGATGTACTATTGTAATATGCACAAACTACTGTGTACACTGTAGAAAATGCATCCATTGACAAACATAGGAACATGTTTCAATCACTTTAAAATGTAAAAAGTGTAGTTTTTTACCACTTCAGTAAAAATTATAATTTATTCAAATTGAGCTGGATTACTCATTACTAGGTTTAATTTATTTATACAAACTATAGGTGTTTAATCATTTGAAATATTCATTTTTTGATCATCTAAGCTGAACTGTAACCTACAAGGTTGGAGTTGTACCATTGTACCATTGGAGTTGTGGCTGATATGTTCACCACACTTAAACTTTAATTCATGGATTTGAAGATATATAAGCACTGGCAAACATTCACAGCTGTCTCAGTTAGTTTCACAGGGTCATCTATCAAAGACAGGGTTAAATGGGTTAAGCTTTTGCGAACCTGTAGAGAGCAGCATTTGATATAATCAGATTCTTCTATACCATCAGCTCGTCCTTACCGTAAAGGGGGTGGAGCGACTATAGTAATGCTCTTGCATTTTCGTGTCTTGGTAGCCGAAACATAATCGCTGTATGTTTGTTTCCACACATAGACAAACAAATCACGAACTAACTGCCTCTAAGTGCGTATATCCTTAATGCCAATTTAAATAGTTCGTAGCTGGTTGAAAGGGGCATCAATATTTTCCCGCAACGTGCATTGCATTACGCTAAACGGGGATAGCGACGAAGACCGCTCGTTGAGGAGCCTTGTGGGACTTCAGTAGACCCATTTCGGTTTTTGGAAGCAGTTTGGTTTCTTCAAAAGGAAGTGGGTGAGTTATTGTCCTCCGGTCAGCTGTCGCGTTGAGCTTCTCACTTCAGAGGTGTCCACTTATAAGCTACGCTCAAAAGCGCAGAGTCGTAAAACATCTGCGCCGATGTTTTATAGCTTTGCACTTTCCGCGCAACATTAATAGACACCTCTGAACTGAGGTGAAAAGTAAGAGGGAGCTTGCCAAGTTCGGTTCAGCATACACACCAGAAGGCAAGTCACATTAGTTCCCATTGTTGTAGTTTGGATAAAGGGATGTAGACACTAGAATGTGTATACTGTTACTTGCGGCCGCAAGGGCTGGCGCTGGCGAGAGAGTTGTTCACCGCCCCTTAGTGTCATGTAGGAACATTTACTAGGTCATTTGGGTACATTTTGAATGACTAGTCCTTGGCTTCCGAGTATTATCTGTTCATGTACTGTAGGTGGGCTTTTTTCCTCACATACATTAAGTTATGGCAATGCATTCATGGGTGGAAAGTAATAAAAGAATCATTCATCCTGATACATAGCCTAGTGTTTATCATTCAGCTGTGTAGATTTATAAGGCTGGAATTTATAGGCCCTTTTGGATAGAACTGTCAGTTTAACATACGAAGATATAAATCTACAGCAGTTTGCCACGAACTAAAAAACGAAAACAAAACAAAACGTAGGGGCAGTTCACACCGAACTTGTTTTTGCGTCCGCCTTTCTTTTTTTTAAATCGCTTTTCTATGTAAACGCGGCGTACGGGCGTCTTTGACTGGTTTTTTAGACGTCGTGTGAAGTTAAAACGTCAACTGTCCCTAGACACCTACGTTCTGCTGTAATCGTAGCCCTGTTACTATCTTTCTTTCTTTCTTTTTTTTAACACAAGAACACGTTCGATCTGAACGGCCCCTTAGATTTTATTTATTTTATTTTTTTATTTATTTTTGTACATTTTTGCTTGGTTTCAACGGATGTTGCACATCACCGAATAAGAGGACAAGAGCTTGTCGTCATACAGGGCTGAATAATTAAGTGCATGGTTATAATGAGGTCACGCGCGCGCCCTTAAAGGACCTAGACGGTGGAAACATGCGATAAACAGTCCTCCATTCATGGTAAGGTTTCAAAGGAGCACTATTTACAAGTAGTGTAGCTCTAGCACACTTGGACTGATGTGACTTAACACCTTTCCTAACATGTAACGCATTCGAGGGCGCATTTGCAACTGCGGTTATAAGAACGCGGAATGAAGGAAAGGAGTTCAGTTGCATAACAGCTCAGCTGACGTCCCGATGTGCAGTCATTATGCTGACGTCAGAGCGGCCTTCGCCAGTGGGCACGGGTCAAATGAGGGAAAGCCTTCCTCAGCTGAACAGCCTGTACCCTGAGAATGTACATACACGCCTGTGCGTTTCTGCTCTCGTTGTTGTGTGGTGTCTTTAAGCAGTCGTAGGGCTTACCATACAAAAATAGTGTCCTCGAAAGTGTTCTATTTGCAGTGCTCTATTTTCAGTGCTCTATTTGCATGGGATATCTGAGTGTACGCACTACAGATTTAGCTCAGCAATCATGTCTGTACATGCATGAAGCATGTATGAAATGGATTATAATAACAAAAGCAACAGTAATAACATCAGATGTTGTTTTATGCAGTCATGTTAAGTGTTACAACTGTCTGGGCAAAAATAAATTTTGAGAGCAAATCTCCTTATGCCAAGTGCAGTTAGATAACATCTCTGAGTTTCATATGTATTTTTTAAGTTAATTTACATTTGCATTTTACATTTATTCATTTGGCAGATGCTTTTATCCAAATAATACAACAGCAGTTCATCTTAAGGAGACAGTAGTATGAAAAGTGCTGGATTACAAAGTTTCAATTGCATCAAAAAATACTATCCAAGACAGAGATTAGAGTGCAACAAGAATATACACACACACACACACACACACACACACACACACACACACATATATATATATATATATATATATATATATATATATATATATATATATATATATATATACAGCTCTGGAAAAAATTAAGAGACCACTCAAAAATGATCAGTTTCTCTGGATTTACTATTTATAGGTATGTGTTTGAGTAAAATGAACAGTTTTGTTTTATTCTATAAAGTACTGACAACATTTCTCCCAAATTCCAAATACAAATATTGTCATTTAGAGCAGTTATTTGCAGAAAATGACAACTGGTCAAAATAACAAAAAAGTGGAATAACCCTGATTTTCAATCACAGCTTTCATGAGTCTTGGCATGCTCTCCACCAATCTTTCACATTGCTGTTGGGTGACTTTATGCCACTCCTGGCTCAAAAATTCAAGCAGCTCGGCTTTGTGTAATGGCTTGTGGCCATCCATCTTCCTCTTGATCACATTTCAGAGGTTTTCAATGGGGTTCAGGTCTGAAGATTGGGCTGGCCATGACAGCGTCTTGATCCTCCATCCACACCTTGATTGACTTGGCTGTGTGGGATGGAGCATTGTCCTGCTGGAAAAAACAATCCTCAGAGTTGGGGAACATTGTCAGAGCAGAAGGAAACAATTTCCCTTCCAGGATAACCTTGTACGTGGCTTGATTCATGCGTCTTTCACAAAGACGATTCCAGCCTTGATGAAGCACCCCCAGATCATCACCGATCCTCCACCAAATTTCACAGCGGGTGCCTCTCCAGGTCTCTGTCTAACCATTAGATGACTCTTAATTTTTTCCAGAGCTATATATATATATATATATATATATATATATATATATATATATATATATATATATACAGTTTAATCAGAAGTTTACATATATACCGTAACCAAATATATTTAAACAGTTTTTCACAATTCCTGACATTTAATCGTAGAAAACATCATACCTGTCTTAGGTCAGTTAGGATCACTACTTTATTTTAAAAATGTGAAATGTCAGAATAATAGTAGAGAGAATGATTTATTTCAGCTTTTATTTCTTTCATCACATTCCCAGTGGGTCAGAAGTTTACATACACTTTGTTAATATTTGGTAGCATTGCCTTTAAATTGTTTAACTTGGGGCAAATGTTTTGAGTAGCCTTTTCACAAGCTTCTCACAATAAGTTGCTGGAATTTTGGCCCATTCCTCCAGACAGAACTGGTGTAACTAAGTCAGGATTTTAGGCCTCCTTGCTCGCACACGCCTTTTCAGTTCTGCCCACAAATTTTCTATCGGATTGAGGTCAGGGCTTTGTGATGGCCACTCCAATACCTTGACTTTGTTGGCCTTAAGCCATTTTGCCACAACTTTGGAGGTATGCTTGGGGTCATTGTCCATTTGGAAGACCCATTTGTGACCGAGCTTTAACTTCCTGGCTGATGTCTTGAGATGTTGCTTCAATATATCCACATAATTTTCCTTCCTCATGATGCCATCTATTTTGTGAAGTGCACCAGTCCCTCCTGCAGCAAAGCACCCCTACAACATGATGCTGCCACCCCCATGCTTCACAGTTGGGATGGTGTTCTTCGGCTTGCAAGCCTCACCCTTTTCCTCCAAACATAATGATGGCTATTATGGCCAAACAGTTCAATTTTGTTTTATTAGACCAGAGGACATTTCTCCAAAAAGTAAGATCTTTGTCCCCATGTGCACTTGCAAACTGTATGTGACGAGGAGGAGGGCGGCGCCAGGTCATGAAGACACACGGCCGGCCCTGAATCGGGCTAATCAGCCGGGAGGGGGATAAAGACGAGCCGGAGGCGCCATTTCGAGAGAGAGAGAGAGACGCACGTGGCCGCGCTGCATGTTTGTTTATGTTGGTTTTAAGTTAAGTTTGACATTAAACTTTATGTTTACTGTTCAGCCAGTTCCTGCCTCCTCCTTGCCCATCCTTATACTGTTACACTGCAGTCTGACTTTTTTATGGTGGTTTTAGAGCAGTGGCTTCTTTCTTGATGAGGAGCCTTTCAGGTTATGTCGATATAGGACTTGTTTTACTGTGGATATAGATACTTGTCTACCTGTTTCCTCCAGCATCTTCACAAGGTCCTTTGCTGTTGTTATGGGATTGATTTGCACTTTTTGCACCTAACTATGTTCATCTCTTGGAGACAGAATGTGTCTCCTTCCTGAGCGGTATGATGGCTGCGTGGTCCCATGGTGTTTATACTTGCTTACTATTATTTGTACAGATGAACGTGGTACCTTCAGGCATTTGAAAATTGCTCCCAAGGATGAATCAGACTTGTGGAGGTCCACAATTTTTTTTATGAGGTCTTGGCTGATTTCTTTTGATTTTCCCATGATGTCAATCTAAGAGGCACTGAGTTTGAATGTAGGCCTTAAAATACATCCACAGGTACACCTCCAGTTCAGTTCACCTCCTGTCAGAAGCTAATTGTCTAAATGCTTGACATCATTGTCTGGAATTTTACAATCTGCTTAAAGGCACAATTAACTTAGTGTATGTAAACTTCTGACCCACTGGAATTGTGATATAGTAAATTAAAAGTGAAACAATCTGTCTGTAAACAATTGTTGGAAAAATTACTTGCATCATGCACAAAGTAGATGTCCTAAACGACTTGCCAAATCTATAGTTTGCTAATATGAAATCAATGGAGTGGTTAAAAAAAATTAGTTTTAATGACTTCAACCTAAGTGTATGTCAACTTCTGATTTCAACTGTGTGTGTGTGTGTATATGTGTATATATATATATATATATATATATATATATATATATATATATATATATATATATATATATATATATACATATGAGTGTATGGTCAAGTGCTCATGGAAAAGATGTGTCTTTAGCAGTTTTTTGAAGACAGAGAGGGAGTCTGTTTCAATTAAGGAGTTGGGAAGGTCAGGAAGTGACCTGGGAAGTGATTGTTGGGAAGGTTGGGAAGGTCGGGAAGTGATTGGATGATGCTGGACATTACTTTGAATCACACTCTTTCAGCTGAACTCAAAGTATAGTCAGGACATTACTGATGTAAAAAAACAGCACCATCACTATTTGAAAAAGTCATTTTTGATCAAATCTAGACAGGCCCCATTTCCAGCAGCCATCACTCCATAACCTTATCCTTGAGAAATCATGCTAAATTGCTCATTTGTTGCCATTATATAAAACACAGTTGAAACTATTTGGTTCGTTAAATGAAGCTTAACATTGTCTTTGTGTTTGTTTTTGAGTTGCCACATTTTGTAATAGACTGGCATGTCTTAAGGTCAAGATTAGGTCAAAAATGGTAAAAAAAGAAACAGCTTTCTCTAGAAACATGTCAGTCAATCATTGTTTTGAGGAATGAAGGCTATACAATGCTTCAAATTGCCAAAACAAAACTGAAGACTTCATACAAAGGTGGACACTACAGTCTTCAAAGACAAAGGACAATTGGCTCTAACAAGGACATAAAGAGATGTGGAAGGCCAGCTGTACAATTAAACAAGAGGATAAGTACATCAGAGTCTCTAGTTTGAGAAACAGATGCCTCACATGACCTCAGCTGACAGCTTCATTGAATTCTACCCGCTCAACACCAGTTTCATGTACAACAGTAAAGAGAAGACTCAGGGGTGCAGACTTTATGAGAAGAATTGCAAAGAAAAAGCCACTTTTGAAACAGAAAAACAAAAAGAAAAGGTTAGAGTGGGCAAAGAAACACAGAAAATAGACAACAGATAATTGGAAAAGAGTGTTATGGATCTTAACCCCTTTGAGCTTTTGTGAGATCAGCTAGACTGTAAGGTGCGTGAGAAGTGCCCGACAAGACAGCCGCATCTATGGCAAGTGCTACAGGAAGCGTGGGGTGAAATGTCACCTGAGTATCTGGACAAACTGACAGCTAGAATGCCAAGAATCTGCAAAGCTGTCATTGCTGCACGTGGAGGATTTTTTGATGAGAACTCTTTGAAGTAGTTTGAGAAGTTCTAAGCATTTTTTTCAAATTGTAATAGTAATTTTTCACGTTATTAATGTCCTGACTATACATTGTGATCAGTTGAATGCCACTTTGGTGAATAAAAATAATAATTTCCTTCCATAAGAGCAAAATCTGTACATTATTCCAAACTTTTGGCCGCCAGTGTATCTACAGTAATTAGTGTGACTGCATTGCATTGCTTGATGTGATATGGTGTAAGGATTGAATTTGGACAATTATTTTGTGTTGTGATTTGTTGTTTAGTGGGGGTTAAAAGTTGTTACAAAATAAATAAATGAAGTTGTCACTCAGGCCTACTTATATTTTAATTGAGTTAATAAGACCTGATTATATGATTTTTTTTATTGTAGAGGACCTCAAAAGCCATTGTACTTCTTTAGAGATAAGTCTTTGATGGACATAGCTCTCCTATTATTTTCAAAGAGGGCACCAATCTATGTAATAAATACATTTTCCTACCAGGTCTATTATATCATATGTCATCTATAGGATACAGCACTGTAAATATGTGTCTTAAGGGCCCAATATACTTCTTATACTTCTTATTAAGTTCTTATTCATTCTTCTTTCAGGGGTAAAAAGAAGTTCTAAACAGCCGAGCAACGGTATACTGTTTCCGTACTTTCAGACACCAGCCACACTGCTGTGGGAGGTGTTTAGAAGTACATTTAAATATGAGGATGCTCAGTAAAACCTTGACTAATGTGACTTTAAAATGTGTTATCAATGACTTTATGACTCATTCTATGAGTATAATTCACCCTAGATCAGTAAAATAAGTTGTTTTAACCACTCAATGATGATTTAAAGCAATATATATGCAGTAGAAAATGTTTAATTTGTCTTGTTTACATTATTACTTAATGATGCTAATGCGCTAACATGCTATACATGGCTTTAATATGCTCCGATTACACTCTGTAATTGTAATTTATGATGATGCTGATACTATTGCAAAGATGAGCATATAGAAGTGTTAATGTTCAGAACAAAGACAAAAGAATGATGACAGGCTTACTTTCGGCAGATGTGTGTGAATGGCTTTCACTGCAGATGGCACATGAGTGAATGGGCACTTGAGAGTATTTGAGTAGATTTGATTCCTTTTGTAGACCAATTAAAAAATAATAATAATTAAAAAAAAAATGCCTGACATGGTCTTGGTAAATTTCTCTACATGAATGATCATACAGATGTAGGTAAATTTGCACCAGCTCGCTAATAACTCTACGCACCGTTGTGTTCTTGTTGACTGATTTTTACTGACTTAACAACATAAAAAGAATGAGCTGTCGGCATCAAGGGAGGTGGAGCTCTAGGTCACACCTACCGATGGTATGGACCAATAGCAGTAAGAAGGTCTTAAGCAGTCGGTTAGAAGTTATCCTAAAAGTTCACCCAGGCGAGCTGTTACGAACCACCGAACGAATGCTAAAACACAGTCTTTTTGGCCAGATTTTGTTGTAAATGACGTCACACCCGTTCGTTCTTCGATTTCGTATGAGGTATATTTGGGCCTTAAGTGTATGCTTCTTGTATTATTTCTGTATTGAAGAAAGGTGCCCAGTCACCATCGATCACCACTCAGCAATCTTTGGAGACCAAACAACAAGACCTTTGTGTTACTGCTGATTAGACTTTGTAATAGAACTCACTGACAGATGGATATGGTCTCTTGGCCCTAAATGATAAACATAGTCACCAATGATCCATCCTCTTTGTGGACACTGAGTGCTCTCCTCCCTGACTGAAGAGGACTGACCTTGAGTCAAGCATCCCACCACTCTTAAGATTTAATGAACTACCATCATGAGATGTTATCTCAGCAAATATCTGCGATTATATAAGCATTGTCACTACAAAAGAGGAACTGCTGTAGATGTAATTTGATATATGCATCATATACTGTAGGATTACATAAATCATATAGAAATAAAAGCTGTAAAGCTGCCACTGACTACGCTAAGGTTACAAATAGATTGTAAAGCAAAGCTGGAATGTTAATGTCTCGAACAACAGATTCAAGAGTTTCGGATCTTACACCAGGGTACTAATTAATGTTCCTTAAACTAATCTTATGTAACTAACTGAAGCAATAATTTGGACAAAAATACACAAGATTGGTAAAATCATGTTTGACTCAATTTACTTTCAATCGATGTGACTCTCACATTTGAGTTAAATACTAATAAAATAGACTGTAAATACTCTTTCACTCAAGCCTGGTCCCATCGTAATGAAACACATACTGTACATTCCATTATCAGATTCCTATCTCTCATGGGTTAAAGACTGGAAAGGCAGGCAATCTGATTGCTCTTTATTGTCAACCATTGTCTGAGAAAAATTTGTCAAAGTCTAAGTTCTAGCAAATAGCTGTCACTCATCAAGTGACTGCAATGTTTCTAAAGCCTTCAATTTAAAAATTATTTGGCTTAGCAGCAGTATGTTGTATTGCAGCAAGTGTCATCCTTCAAGTCTGCCACGTATGTTTGAAATGTAAATGCCACCCACATAATCTCATGCAATCCTCTTTAACCATTCATAATTCTTGCTCTGGAAGGAAACATCAGGGGTATAAATAAGAGGAAGATATGAGTTGCATTATTGCAGAACGATTATGTAGTGATTGTCTTTCTATGTGAATATTGATCAACATAAATATTACAAATTCTAGATATTTAAAATGTAACATAGCAAAGGGCCTCATTGTAACCAAGGAACAATTTAAGAAATTATTTTTTTGTGCAGTGCAATGAACATTATGCCACAAATTTTGTCACAAGAGCTTAACTTGTATTAAGCTTGTAACATTCCTGCAACAACAACACGTGTTAGGCAGGGGTTGGATTTGGCACAAGTTAGTGAGAGAGTTGTCTGCAGAAGCTGACTGCAAGTGTACAATTGTGCTAAGTCTGCACTGTTAAAATGTTTTTGTAAAAGTACAGCCATATACAGCTAAAGTGTTCTTTATTGTTATTCAACCCTTTAAGCTTGGATGAGCCCACAAAATATTAATAACTACAGTCTTGACCAACACAAAATAGGTATTATTTTAAAGTTTAGAAGCTGTACTTTAAAATTCATGTAGGTATTATGACCAAAACTGAACAAGTGCTTTTAAATTTGCAGACAAATCAGAATGCCATGTGTCATATGTAGTTGGAAAGCTCTCAAAGTATAGAATACAACTACTCTATTTGTTTTACTCACAGACAAAAATATGAGTAATAGCTAAGTACATATCTTTGACATACGTATTACATGTAAACAGGTGATGCTTATATGCCGTGTTTTTACTTAAACTTAAAAAAAAAAAAAAAATGTAACAAAACAAGCCGTTTATCTTTAAAACCAGCACACACGCAATGTAATTGGATGCATAGATCATTAGATAATCCACACAAAGCACAGTGTGCACACAGCACATGTTGTGCTGTCTGGCTAAAAACACGTTAGCTTTTCTAGAGATGACTTCATCGGATATAATTTAGTACATTGTCCAGCGTCATAGAATGCTAAACCAATCGTATTAAGATTCAGATCACTGCAATCAGTAGCAAAAGTCATCCAAAAATGGGCAGAGAGGATCGTTTACACTAATTACATATGGTCACCAGGAGATGGCGCCAAGTACATGACACAGACTCAATGATGGCTCGAATGACACAGAATGGAACTGAATGAGATCTCATTACTCATGCCTGAATGCTTTGGAGAGAGAGAGCATACCATTAGTCATTTTTTTTATTTGAATGTGTAATTAGTTCTTATGTACAATTATTATGTTTTATTTGTTTGGAGAGGCTTTTGGAAACTTTGTGATCTGAGATGGACACAAGGATAAATTATTTTTGATTGCTTTGTCATATCAGCACAAAACTTTACTCAGTTACAGGTGACATGATTGGAAAAAACTTAGGAGCTACCTCATTTACATCTATTTTTGAAATATATTGTGTAAAATCAGAAAAATCGGGAGAAATATTTTTTGCCTCAAGTTTTTTTAATTTCCAGCAGTTTCTTAGGCTGAGAGTCTCATAATTTATCTTAATCTATATCATTAAAAAATGTAACAAAAAAAAAAATAAAAAAAATTCTTTAAAATTATACCAAACACTTTGACCCTCCTTGTTTTTTTTGTTTTTTTTGTCGAGTTAAAAGCCTTTCATTTTGGGTATGCCACAGAGACAGAAATCTTAAAAAACACCCTCAGAGTTTAAAGGGTGAAAACCTGCCTCTTATGTGTTGAGAGCATGTGCACTACACTGCACCTCAACTCTGACGCTTTTTTCAAAAGATATGGTCCAAACATTCACTAGCTTTAACAACTCACAATATGCTTTGATATTAGCTTGATCTCAATTTCCCAGAATGCAAGATTTTTGGTCTCAAATTGTTCTATTTAAGGAATACAGTGGTTTTATGTAAGAATTTTGCTGTTAACTTAATTTTTTACGGTATGACTGGCTACCTCACTCATGTCCAGATTTAGGTGAGGATAGTAATTATATTGTTTACCATAGTAAAGCTTTAAGTGAGAACTTTTAAAGACAATCTACAGCAGAACAGCAGTACAATAACCAGCCCTGCCACTTTTTAATATCTTCAAGGTTCCTGCTTAGAAAACAAGGTCATCAAGAGCCAAGCAGTTTGCAAGCAAATAGGTTGTGTAATAAGATGTGATGACATTTCTATAGGAAATTTATGGAAACTTGTTGATGATGGATCATAACATGGTGGATAAGTGCACCACGAACTTCAATCAATCAGTGATAAGCTCTTATTACGATAATAATATGAAACAAAGACATGTGAGTGCTGTTTTTATGTGATAAACCAGTTATGAGGTATTGCGTTGCTAAATGGTAAGGTAGGAGGAGGTAATTAAACACTGATAGAAAGACAGATGGCTGAAACAAAGCCACGTTCAGCACAAATCTAAGACGTGATGTTTCATGCTAAAAAGGATACATGTGTTATCGAATGTGCTCGTGAGACATATTAATAATAAACAAAGAGGCAAATGAAGAATAAGTGTATGCAGCTATAACTCTCTTTGAAGAAATTCCCATAATTTGAGGTTTAAAATTAGTTACTGCTAATTTCTTTTCTATGGTAACCCTTAGTTACCTTTTCAAAGTAACCTTATTTACACAAAAAATCCTGAAAATCCTACAGTATTGCTAAAATAAGTGGGATTATAGTAGTTATTTCACTTTTTAACATCAACAGGTTTTGGATTTGATTTCACAACCTCTTTTTCATTCATGTTGAAATGTAACAACATCTGTCAATAAAGCAGAAGCCAGTTTGACCATCACTGGAGGAAGGGAGAATTTTGTATTTCACAAAGAGAAGTTTATCTGGAATTTGCAGTTATTAAGAATAGTTTACGCTGATCCTTATTAGCTGCTCCTTCTCAGGCCAACCCATTTACCATATAAAAAATATGTGCCATATGCCAATGTACATGTAAAGAAACAAAGCTAAAAAATATCAAAATGTGGTTTGTAGCTCTGTTGTGAGGTGTAAAGTAGAGGTCTTTTGTATTTGATATTAAAGACTATTGGTAAGCTCTGAAGAATGGGTAGTTCAGACAGCTTGTGTGAAGAAACTATTTAGTGATCTGAAATTTTTTTGTCATGAATTCTCCTTAAACATTTTCCAGATGAGAGGAGTGTGAATAGACTATGTGATGGATGACAGCAACACAGTTGGCCCTGCTTAACTATGGTTGTCTGAATTCCTGTACCAGAAAATGATGCAGCGAGTCAGGATACTGGAAGCTGAGGATAAATGCTCTCAGACCAACTGTTCGTAGAAGGCATTTAGGAAGAGAAGATATTCTGAGCTTGTGAAAGGTTGTCACTGATGTACACATCCAAGCGGTAGCGGATTTAGGCATGGGGGGGGTGTTGGCACGAGGCACCCACACAGACAACTTTGAGGGCGTGATGAAGCGGGTTTCGCACAAGGCACCATACAACCACCTCCTAATACTAGAAGAACTAAGTATAAGAAGTTAAGGTGTGAGAATCTGCCAAACCTTGTGCGTTTCCTGGCTGGGTGTAGCACCGGCTGAAGAATCCCAGTGTCAGAAATGAGTGGCTGAAGTTTATTTTTAACAAGGTCCCTGATTAATTCAGCCTAACATTCACAGTTTGTGTGGCACATTTCAGCGCAGATTGTTTTGTTTGCATGACTCAGTGTAATGCAGGCTTTTCAAAGAGTAGGGCTATCACTCTCAATTTATTTTGCAATCGATTAATCTAATGGTTATTCTGATGGTTAATTGAGTAATTGGAAAAATTATTTGATAACTCCGAAAAAAGTTGTCGATGTGAAGTCACGTTTGGCTAAAATGTGTTCAATAGGTAAGTTTTGATGTACTCTTCAATTGAAGTACAACAACAAAATGGTTGTGCAAACAATATCTAAAGCCATCAGACAACCAAAGCTGATCTATAATATAAATAATTTATTTAAATGAAGCTCAAAGACATTGGCTACTCCAGGTGTACCCAACTACTTTTTCATCAACTAGTTCGATGTGATCTATCTATTTGAGTTTAGAACTCAAGAAGAAGATTTTTAGAAGAATATCTCAGCTCTGTTGGTCCATATAATGCAAGTGAATAGTGACCAGACCTTTGAAGTTCCAAAAATCACATAAAGACCACATAAAAGTAGTCCAGTGGTTAAATCCATATCTTCAGAAGCAATATTATAGGCGTGGGTGAGAAACAGATCAATATTTAAGTCCTTTTTTACTATAAATCTCTACTTTCACTTTAACATTCTTTCACATTTTGAAATTGAAAGTGGAGATTTATTGGAAAAAAGGATTGAAATGTTTCTCACCCAAAGCGATTACATCGCTTCAAAAGACATAGGTTTAACCACTGGAGTCATATGGATTACTTTATGTGATTTTTGGAGCTTCAAGGTCTGGTCACCATTCACTTCCATTGTAAGGACCACAAGAGCTGAGATGTTCTTCTAAAAAATTTTGATTGTGTTCTGCAGATGAAAGAAAATTATACACATCTGAGATGGCATGAGGGTGAGTAAATAATGAGAGAATTTTCATTTTGATGGGAATTTTACACGGTACATGGCAAGCGACAAGTTTTTGCATTCTGTGCAGTGTGTGGCACAAGCACAACAATGCCTGCAGCTGCTCTAGCTCAACGCAAAAGAGTGAAAACATGTATCTATCAGTGATGCAATTACTGTTAATATTGTATTCCGTGTTGCATGTAAGTGACCCCTATCGGAGCCACTACTCTGTGCATGCTTTTATCCCTTTTGGCTAGAAAATTCTCTCAAATGAACAGTCATGGCATGATCAGAACATATGCTGGATGTAGAGAAAAATATTATATTTCTTGACATGATGTGTGAGTGCAAGAGATGGTGTTGAAATATCAGTGTTATACAGTTCTCTAAGGCTGCTACAATAAGGCATTGTTCTGCTTGTTCATATCTGTTTCATTGTTCAATGTACATTTGTAGACTCTTGAAAACGTTTCAGACCAAGGACACTTTTGGTGGATAGAGAGATTGAGCAGGGACCTGTTACATATTGTGTCAAATTAAAAGTTGCATTTTAAGCCTGGACTATAATAACATGCTAATAGTATCATTAATGACTATACTGTACATACTAGTGGTGCACCGAAATGAAAATTCTTTGCCAAAACCCAAAATTATGGACACACTGGGCTGAAAACCGAAAATGATTATTTTAATTTAGACTGTTTGGAATAATTGAACAAATTCTAAATGTTATTATCAGGGGTACACAGAAACCACTTTTTCTGTAACTACACATTTCATTTTAAAAATAGAGTAGACCGAGAAGAATTACATAAAAATATGTAGCCTATTAAGAAAACCTTTATTGTTAACTACTCTAGTGCATATTGCAGCTACAAAATGAACAATAATTCAAGTGAAAATCTTCAGTGAACATGATGCCAGTTCTATTGGCACGTTTCTTTCCCCCACATTGTATGTGGACCTGGAATGTGGAATGGATCTCTTTTGTGTTCACTTCACTCAGTCAATTATTGTAATTTAATAATAATAAAGATAATACATTTATATTAAACAATAATATAATTTCAGTTGTAATTTCAAAACTTTAAAACCCACAGGCTTTTATTTTGGCAGGACGAACTTTGTGCTCTGCTAAAAATAATAGGACATCAAGAGTCGTGCATGACGTCTGCAACGTTGCGCATGCATACCATTTACTTATGAAATGCATCCTTTGCAATTCACAAAACTTTTGAATGGCTTCAAGAGACTTTATATATAATGCACGAGTCATATGGACTACTTTAATGGTGCTTTTATGCTTTAATGTCATATTGGAGCTTGACAGTAATGGCTTTGACACAATAACTCACATTATCTGAACACTGGAAAATGCTCTTCACTAATGCGCTAATAACCAAGAGAGCAATCACTTCACTTCTGGGGATGTGGACATTAATGTGCAATGTAAACAATGCTTTATCTTTGTGTGAGTGTTTCTGTCACCGGATTTTAAAGTAACAGTTTCTGTTTAATTTTCTGGTCAACATTTTCGGTCTGTTTTTCTCTTTTGGCCAAAAAAACAATTTTTTTTTAGGGGGTGCAAGGTGCGAGGCGAGACTGTTATCGGGTCCTTGAACAGTTTCCAGGTGAAATGTCCACAGATGAATCCCAAACCCCAACCCTAAACCCAATCGTCAGTGAACCAAAAATCTCATATTAGAGCGAAAATGCAACTTCTGAATCCCGCTTACCATTGTTTATGTAAATGCGATTACTCCTGGTTTCCTTGGGACCAGAACCCATGTCTTAGTGGTTCAGTAGCCCCATAGGGACAGGTGAAAATGTTTGAATTGATGCAACAAATTTGATGGCTTATGGTGCTTGTCAGTAACTCGGCAAAATGTGGTCAATTGCAGGGTACATGAACATGTGGAAGCAGGATGTAATTTGCTATAGCTTCTTAACTTTAGCATTGGTTAAAGTAAACTTAATATTGTATTTTTGTTTAACGCATATTTTCATTTTTTCACAAAATGTTTTTTGAGATAATTACAAACAATTATTGACTGGCCCCTTGCAGTGTGACCATGGACTGCTTTTCAAAGGAGTTTGATTGTACCAGTACATTAAATGCACAAGTGACTCTACCTTGTACCTTGACAACATAAAGTGTCAATGTTCTGACTGTATAGAGTGGCAACTTGTGTAAAGAGTGGCACAGGTGCACTGGAAAACATCCCCATGGTCAGACCATGACCCCGACATCTGCCAGCAACAGCCCCAAAGAGAGCCATTTAACATTACAGTCACTACACTGTAACCAGAGGATTGAAGTAGATCACATTTCATTGGCCTCCCTCTTCCCCCTCACCAACCTCATGCGGACTGTTGATCCTCTTTGTGTGTGTGTGTGTGTGTGTGTGTTTGTGTGTTTGTAAAAGAGGAAGAGAGAGGAGGGTCATTTATATATCCTGCTGAGTGATTTATGTGTATGTCAATTTGTCATCCTACCACCTCCCTTTTTTTGCTCAGAACTGTGTTAGTCTTTCTGCTATAGTGTGACGTGTCCGCTAAGCTGGCAACATAACTAAGTGGTGTGACACTTAGAATGTTGCCACACCCTGAACGCCATGGAGACAAAGTATAGGCTGATAATGATTTAGGGAGACACATAAAGAAGCTAATTTATGGAGTACTGATTTGTGTGCACAATGAGTAACACACATCTGTAGCTCAAACACAGCTAGTGGTAATCATGATGTGACTGTGTCTCGGGTTAATGGCCGTTCAACATCCATATGTACACTGATAACTGTAATGCACCTTGATTTGGATTCAAGTAGGTGTGGGTAATATACTGGTAGACACGATAAACGGGTAGAAATTTGACAACCACTATACATTTTTGATTATCGTCTCTATCGCAGTTACACAAAATTGCCACTGCATGGCAAGAAATGTGCACAGCATTCTATTTATTTTACACATATGGGATGCACATTCTGTCGGAGAAATGTAGGTGGAAGGCGGACCGGCTGCTTGTTCCTCAAATCCTTGTGAATGAGAAGATGAGGAGGAGATTACATTTCAATAACATTCATCCGCCGGAGCAAATTCAATTACATTCATCTTGCGTTCTAAATTTGTTTCTCATCTGACACATGCGGCTTTCTTTCACATGATTGTATGTATTTTTTAGGTTGTTTGCTCATCTGCAATACATCTGAAAGGCGTTTCCTCTCATATGTCAATGAGACTTTCAGTAGATCTTTGAGATGTTTATGATTAAGAATATTGGTAAATCTGATCTTTTTAAGATGTTTAGCAGATGCTATTTAGAATGTGATGCTTTCCAGATGAAAAGATCTAAAACAGACATCTCGGAGATGTACGTGTGCTATCTGGGTTGTCAAGTCCAGCAGGCTTCCCGTTTGTGCTCCAGAGACAGGAGAGCTCAGAATGTGGTCACTCGCACTACTCAATCCGATTTCTTTCGATATCACGGCACAAAGCACAAAACTTACGTGACCCATTTGAATTCTTGAACACATTTTTTTACCTTAAAGTGCTATGGTGGAAGTCAAACATCTAGAAAGGCCCGACATTCTAGCTAACACTGACGAGGAAAACAGATAAAACAATGCGTTATGTGCATGTTAATTTAAAACCAAATTAATTGTTGTCTTTTACTTTTTTTTATATAACTTCCTCTTATATAAATTATGTATGTATGTATTAGGTCTGTAGATATTTGTGTGTTGTTCAGGTGTTTCATGAGAGAAGAAGATATGATGGCGTCAGTGCTTTCAAGCAAAGCCAACTGTGGCAATAGTTATAATATTTTGATTCTTTTTTTTAAAATTTATTTATTTATCCCCTTTTCTCCCAATTTGGAATGCCCGATTCCCACTACTTAACAGGTCCTCGTGGTGGCACGGTTACTCACCTCAGTCCGGGTGGCGGAGGACAAGTTTCAGTTGCCTCCGCTTCTGAGACAGTCAATCCATGCATTTTATCACGTGGCTCGTTGTGCATGTGGAGGCTCATGCTACTCTCCGCGATTCACTCACAACTTACCACGTGCCCCACTGAAAGCGAGAATCACTAATGTGACTCTACCCTCCCTAGCAACTGGGCCAATTTGGTTGCTTAAGAGACCTGGCTTGAGTCACACAGCACACCCTGGATTGGAACTCGTGACTCCAGGGGTGGTAGTCAGCGTCAATACTCGCTACGCTACCCAGTATTTGGTTCTTGTTGGAGTCATGCAAACCAGTGGATGAGGATCTGCTTTAATGATGGAAAAAATACGGAGCGGTACATGAAGCTTATCAGACCAGTATGTGTGTATGTGCGTTAATTTTCTGGACACCGACAGAGCACATTTTGTAAAAAGCCAACTTTCACCACTTGTTTTTCGGAATAATAAGACGTGAAAAATTAGATTTTTCCTTTATGTAGACTCAGAGTTTATATGTATGTTACCCTAATGCCGTCAGTATGATGTTTCTATGAAAGCTCCGGTAAGTGCAAATTATTTTTTTTAATGTTTTTTTTCATTCCATTTTTATTAATGCATATTGTTAATTTCATATTTCCCCCCAAATGAAAATTTGTTCACAAAACAGATGCGCACACGTTCGGTGTGAACGACCCCTAACTCGTCTGTTCGCACGTTTCTGTGAGTGAGAGCACGTGCGTGAAACAAGTTCGGTAAGCCTGTTTATTTTTTCATTTATACAAACCCGAACCCGAAGTCCTACTTGAAAAACTGACCCGAACCCGGCCCGAAACCCCTTGGGTTCTCGGGTCCCATCGGGCCAGGGTCGGGTTGCAGACCTCTAGATCAAGGGCAACCATATTTACCTTAAACCATCAGTTTTCTCAGAAGAGCAGTGCCAAAGCACAACTAACGCAAACAACAAAACAATGGCTGAATTTGTAAATTACAATTTTTAAGTTTTAACCACAGATTTTGATAGAGAGCCCAGAATTATGTCATGTACCTTAAAGAACAAAGTTTTTTGTGTGTGTGTGTGTCCCACATCCTCTTTTTGTCCCACCCACTGACTGTTTGTCGTTATCACATATTGTGCAAGGAAGAATTTTCTAAGACAAAAGATGCCACAAACAGTCTTAAACCCCATTTGGACCTCTGCCACACTGCTCAAAATTAAATGTGTAAAATCTCATTGTGTATTCATATTGGTTTGTGTACCATCAAGGTCTCTGCAGGATACTGCTAGCTCCCTATAGATCCATTCCTTCTGGTTTTATCTGCAATGACCCCTAGCCTGGTCTCCTGTACCGCATGCGTCATGTGTCTTGTTCCCTGTAGGGAGAAAACTGTGTACTGTACAAAGCGGTAATCATGGCAGACTTTTACTAATTAATAGAAATATAACTAGTTTTGTTTCTTGCAATATGTGAATACGCTGTTGATGAGATTTGATCTAAGATACAAAGATCAAATTACAGTGGCGAAATAACAACAGGAGTACCGTGTGAACATAAACAATGGTTACAGACTGAATTTGGATACTGTTCATAAAGTAACATTGCCCAGTGCATGTGTGTAATTGTCTATATATCCCCTCTAGGTTTGCTGTAGAAAGCGCATGCCAGAAGATTGAAGTATGTCACATTTCATTGGCCTCTCTAAAAAATTTTATTTGATTACACTAAAACTTGACATTGCCTGTAAATTTATCTTTAAAGCTGTAAAAAAGGTAAATCATTGTGCTAGAATGTGAAGTTAGAATTGCTAACTCAAATACTATATTACAGTAACTTTCACCATCAAGAATGTCATAGCCCACTTTCAAAAGAAAGATGAGAAAAAGATCATAGCACTATTAAAGTTTAGTTGGAATGCATTATAAATACCAAACCAATAAAGCTTTGAAATATTCCTTTAGGTGTAATTCAGCTATTCATTGTTAAAGCTCAACCTACAGTAATGTTGTTAGTTCCCGCTCAAAGCTCAATTGCTGTTACAACTTTGTACAGTGTACGGTATTCACTTGTCACATTAATTAACATACCCTTTTTTTTTTTATGAAGAACAATATATTTACTGTATATGTGCAACTATAAAATTTGTAGAACTTCTATGGATACGATAGAAGATGGAACATGTTGACAGTTCTCCACAGAATCTGATTTATTGTTTACTGGATCCCCCAGGGGTTTGGTTGTTTTTTGCCCAAGTACTCACAGTGTCCCTTAGGAATTCTTGGCTTATGGCCAGAGGACCTAAATTCAACTCCTGCCCATCGTTCACCTCCACACTGAGCTTAGAGTGTTTTGAGCAGGGAACAGGAGATTTAAAGGTTTCCCTGTGGTTTTTTCCAATGTGTATGCCCTAGTCTCCATTTCTTGCCCAAGACAGACAGTCCTGCAAAGCCCCAGCTAACTCCTAAAGCTATTGCTTAGTCTGCTGCTGCTGTGGTCCTCCAGCCTAATGCCTGTGTTCTGTAGAAATAGAGGGGATCAGGGGCTTTGGAATGAAAGGGGCCATGTCATGAGGAATACAATTTTCCTTAATATTTTAACATATAGTAGGTCATTGTACTATAAAAATATATTGTACGTTTCAGGACTCAAAACTTCCTCTTCAGTACAAAAAGAGCATTTATTGTTTCCATGCACATTTAAAATCAGCTGCATTGTGAAATCACATTGCAGTGTCATTTGAATATCCCCACCTCCATAACATAATCATCGCAGTAAACTGTTATAGAGTGAGCGGCTGAGGTATTCAAACACTGAAAGTGGTTCTATTGTTACTATAGTTTGCTTTTAACCATCAAAAAGATGAACATGTCGATTAAGGTCCCCAGACGTTGTTGTGTTCATTATTATGGAAAATCTGCATCTCTGCACAGCCTTCTGAAAGGTCCCGATGTTAGGATTTAGGAGTTAGGAGTTGCTTAGATTTATTTAAGTGAAGTTCCTAGGGTCAGTTCGGGACTATACTTTTGTTCGGCACATTTACCTTAGGATTGTTTTGAGAACCATTATGATTCAGACTTTGAAAATCAACTATTAAATAGATATTGAAAGATGGAGCAGTGGCAACTATATTGGAAATGACAGCAATGCCAGTGATTAACACATTTTAAACAACTGTTTCATCTGTCTGTTTGCTTGATATGTAAGGAATTGTTTAGTCAGGTGTGGTCAAACACAATGCACACCCTACACATATGCTTGTTTATGCTTAAAACAATGAAAAAATATTTGCCAATGGGGTAAGAATAATAATCTTCATTCAAAGGGAAAACGTTTATTAAATAGTTTATTTTTCTTACCCCATTGGCAAATAGTTTTAAATACAAATAGTTCAGCTTTACACCGGTCAAAGTAAGGTTGTTCCTCCATGCCACATGACATATGCCTTTACATTATGAAATGTAAGCAAAAGGCTATACAGTATTCATTTGAACTAAACATGACCTCTCAGACACTTAATGCAGCTCTTTACATGAAACCCTGTGACTTGAGTTTACTGGTTTGATAGACAAAAGGGCTGTACATTAATTATATCTATTTCTACGCCAACTTGAAAGGCCAGTTCACCATGGGTTCCCTCTGGAATTTCGAATTGGTTTTTAGAATAGCAGTTTTTGATTTATGAGTAAAATTAGGTCTGTGGTTAAAGCTGAAGTGTGTCATTTCTGCACAGCTAGCGCCAGCAAACAGAATTGCAGACAATAAACATTAATTGGAAACAGCTATCCCGAATTCTTCCCCTCTCTGTCGTTGTTCAAACTAACAGATTGTCCAACTCCAAACTCATGCCGTTGGTTGAGTCAATGTTGCTATGTCGGGCCGCTGTAACAAACAGAGCAATACTTTTATAGCGCCTCAGTGTTTGAGGAAATCTAAAATGTCCTACTGACAGTTGTCTACTGTACATACTACCCTAAGATAGGATTTTAACATCAAAATGTTAAACACTTTATGTTCTACCAATTACACTGTCATATAGGGTTGCTCCGATACCAAAATTTTGGCTTCGGTACGATACCAGCCCTGGTACCTCTGTATCGATATTAAATTGATTCTATAACAAATAAAAAGCCTCAGATTTTAGATGAAATTACACAGAAAATGACTTGATTATTCTTTTGAACTGCATAAAGTCTTACAGATACAAATTATGTATTTTCCGTTTGAATTTTTCTGGATTCCATGTAAAATGTTTTAATTAAATGTTATGATCAAATGGTGTTTAATCAAATTGATACATACAGCTTTAATCAATTAAGAATATATATATATATATATATATAAAATGCTGCACAACAAAGCTTCACAGTATTAATGAAAACATTATTGAAAAAAAAAAATCTGAAAATCTGATCTGACCTGTGGCACAAGGCTGCTATGGCTGAATCACAACATGTTGATAAAACACTTGCATTTGTGATATTGCTTACAGATAATATTATTAATAATAATAATAATAATAATAATAAAACCATGTAATATTATATCATTGTTATTATGAGTATTATTGCTACTTTTGAATATTAAATTTTTATACAGTAGTTATATTTTTCTGTTTTCAATTTCACGCATTCATTTGAGTAGAGCTTACATTTTAGCGGGACTTTTATTTTGACAGACCTTTGAGTTCTTCCTGTTTTTGACAGGTTAATTATATGAAGCTTCTCATTATTGCTGGGATACTACCTTTGCGACTCTCGAGCTAAAATCTCCGAGCTGCACCAGAGGAGTTCATTTAAGTGTTAACAGCCGTTTATACTCCAAACACACTGCATGAAAATTAAGCACCAGTAGTGTGTGATGTGTTTCGTGCATGCATGCATGTGTGTGTGTGTGCATGTGTGCGTGTGCGCATGCGAAGCAGATGACAGAACAGAGCGGCACCTCTTTTTCATTCTATAGCGTGCAGCGCATGTGACTGTATAATATTTGATTCATTACATCCTTCTGCTGTTTAAAGATCACACTTGGCCATATCCAGAGGTTTTTTATTTTATTTTCAAATTGTCATTGATTTCATCTCAAAACTGTCACATCTCATATCATTTTGCTAATTACAGCATACTGTAATATTGGTACCGAAATTAGCAACAAGATGATATTGTACCGTTTTAAATTTTTTGGTATCGCAATACTTCGTTAACCACCCAACCCTAACGTCATACCTCAAACACGAATTTTAAACTGCAGTGTGCTTTAGAAATAGCCTATATTTCGTTTTGAAATACTCTCTGTCCAAACAATAAACTGGCAAAACTCAGTAGGGCAATTAATTGTTCATTTCACTGATGTGGCAGAGCACACAGCATCATGCCATCAAGCATCATTTTTTTTGGTATGCAGTTTCTCGGTAGGAATACAAATTGAGCAGTAGATTTGGATTAACCAAAAAAAAACTTGTGTTTGTCTGCCGTGGATGCATTGGAAAAAATGCAAAGAATGCACACTGCTCTCTATGAAGACAATTTAGAGACAAGTCAGCTATGAAAAATGCATTATACAACATTTTTGCCTCCGAGATCATCCAAAGATGCAGATTACACATCATCAATAGTGGTTCACTTCCTTGATTTGGGACAGATTGCATTACTAATATTTGTGAACCATTTCAAACGAGCCAAAGCCAGACAGTGTTATTATAGTTTTGGATTTTTTCGTTTTTATTTCTATTTTATATTCAATTTGTCATTACAATTTAGTTTAATTTTCATTAGTTTTCACAGTTTGTCTGTTAGTTTTAGTTTGGTTTTCATTTTCTCAGTGTTTTTTAATGTTAGTTTAGTTAGTTTTTGTTTTAGTTTTAGAATTTTTTATGGCTGCCAAAGCTGAGCATTTACTGGTGTAATTTAAAAAGTCTAACAACATTACGTTGCATTGGGCATTCTTGTGTTACCTCTTTTGTAAATGTTGCGATTTTTATAATATAGGGCGAATATGGGCAAAGTGACATAAAAACATTTAAGCTTGATCCACATTGTATCCATATGTATTTCATTAAATTATTATAAATCATTACTAAACTAATCTTTGGGGAGTATACAATTAAAGGGATAGCTGACCCAAAAAATTTAAGTTCTCTAATCATTTACCATGCCATCCCAGATGTGTATGACTTACTTTCTTCTGCTGAACACAAATTAAGATTTTTAGAAGAATATTTCAGCTCTTTAGGACCTCACAATGCAAGTCAATAGGGGACAAAACTTTGAAGCTCCAAAAAGCACATAAATGCAGCATAAAAGTAATCCATATGACTCCAGTGGTTAAATCAATGTCTTTAGAAGCGATATGATAGGTGTGAGTGAGAAACAGATAAATATTTAAGTAATTTTTTACTGTGAATCTTGACATCAACAATCTCCTTGGCAATCATGATTTCAAGCTTGATTATATTTCCCAGTGCCATCTAGCACCCTGTGAACTCTACTAGTAAGTGTAATCGAGCTTGAAATAATAATTGTTCCTGTAGACTGCATTTGCAAGATGTACAGTGAAAAAGGAGTTACATTTTGGTCTGTTCTCACCCAAAACAGATTAGATCACTTCAGAAGACATGGATTAAACCACTGCAGTCTTATGGGTGACTTTTATGGTGCCTTTGTGTGCTTTTTAGAGCTTCAAAGTTTCAGACCCCATTCACTTGCATTATATGGACCTACAGAGCTGAGATATTCTTCTAAAAATCTTAATTTGTGTTCTGCAGAAGAAAGAAAGTCATACACATCTGGGATGGCGTGAGGGTGAGTAAACGATGAGTTTGAATTTTTGGGTCAACTATCCCTTTATCTTTTTGAGGTTTAAAATTGATTATTGGTGTGGCAGAACTCATTTCATGGCCACTGGTGGGAAAAGCAATGGTAAAGGAAATGACAGAAAATGTAGGTAAATCTAGTGAAAGTTAACATAATGTTATGATGTGAAAGTGTAGAAGAATATATAAAAATTCATTTCAGATATATATATTTTCTAGAGAATAATTTTTCCTCTGTCCCACTTTACCAGTAGGCCCTGCTGCTTAAACACATCTTGGATTTGGTGAAAAGAGGATCTTCAAAGGTTCTACTTCCCAGTGTTGAATATTTCTTAATTTTTGCTTTTGACTAAGGTAGAAGACATCCTAAGCTTTCTTCAAAGGGGTATAATGTTAAGTTATGTGTCGTTTGGATCATTCAAAGTGTCAAGAAAATAAAAATTTCCAAAATTGTCCCACTTTGCCCATATTCACCATATTATGTCAAAAACTAAAACTAAAATGAATTTGAGATCATTTTTATTTTAGTTAGTTTTTGAGTTATGAAAAAGTATTTTCGTTTAGTTTCAGTTTTTTCCAATAATTTCAGTTTTTATTTTTTAGCTAACGAAAATTATTTTAGTTTAGTTTTCGTTGTAGTTTTCATTAACTATAAGAACACTGAAGCCAGACCACCTTTTTAAGCGAACTGGTTCGCTGGTGCACACACTCAAGTTCAGAAAATCGCTTTCACACCAACCAAATGATCCAAATTCACACCAAAAGCTCTAGCGTGAAGACCCATAATATGAAATCACACTAAGCTGCAATAGTGTTATTTGGTAAGGAATCGAAATCTGTGTTGAGTATTTTCTAGACCATGTTTACTGTAGCAAAATAGTGCCTTAAATTCGGAAATGAAATCAAGTACACCTATGTATTAGCCACAAGCCAGTCAGCTTCTTTTGTTGCTGTGTTGATAGAAGCTGTTTAAATTTTCACCCTTTGCTGTGCAATTAAAAGAGTGCAGTTGTATGCCTATTAAGCAATCTTAAACCATACAAAACATCCCTCTGGGCTCCTTTATTTGAAATGAACCGAGGTTATGGGTTGTTTCACAGTGAATGCATTCTGTAACTGCCTCCTTTAGTCACTGCTTGTCAGCTTGGCTATGCCCTTGCGAGTTAATTAATTACAGTGTGATGTCAGGGACAAATCAGATTCTTTCATCCTGCTCGTCACATTGCCTCCTCGTGAATGTTACAAGCCGAATTTATACTCTGCTCTGACTCATGTAAGTGTTCCATGGCTCACAGTCAAAGGAGACACACACAATTGTGATTGACAGAGCACATTGAAAAGGAGCACATGGGGGAAAAGAGCTCTGACAGTACATTTTCATTCATTCGTTTTGCAACCCTCTTGTCTTGACCTCAACTGTCAGTACCTGAAATAGTCATTCTGTCAGCAACATAAATATTTCAGCTTTTTACTCGATGTTGAGGACAGAATAGAACAACAGTTACTGGGTAACAAGCAACAGATTGTTTGATGGTTTTAGAAGCACTGTCAAGGTTGTTACTCCACCTATACAGCATATTTATAGGTGTTCAGATTGCACTATGAATGCGGTAGCACATCACAACCTCAGATGCAATGGTGAGGCCAATAATTTGAGATTTTATTCAAGGGCCAAAGACACTGCATTCAAGAGAAGTTCATCAAAGATTCAAAATCTTTTTCATACCAAAAAAGGAAAATGTCTGAAAAGAGAAGAGCAATATCAGTACCATTTTGACTTGACTTAACTTTTTTGCATACAGCAGATATTATGGATGGATGGATGGATGGATGGGGCCACCTGATACTTTCGGGACATTTAAAACACAACTTACACAAACTGGATCAGTTTAGAGACAGTCATTTTATCCTCTTACTGCACAACAGTCAGTCTGACTAATCTCAAGCTACAGGCATGTCACGAGACCAGTTGCATAGTGGTTCATATGGGCTCAATGTCAGCGGAATGCTTGAAGAACTGAGCTTTTGACAACACAAACAAACCTGAGCATGTGCATACCTTCTAGTTCTCTGCAAGCTTACTGTTTACATTTTTTGTATGTGGGAGGAAACTGTGTGGAAATACGTCACATGGTCTTACCGAGTCTTGTCGGCAGTGTCTCATGTGAAGAAGTCCCCGTGGTAGATCCTACCCAGGGGGGGAAGAGCTCTACAAACACGGCGACCAGGGGCAGAGGGGCCTCTGCCCAAGGAAGACGTGGGTTCACCAATGGGGGAACCGTCTCGTGGAAGTTACATCACACAGGGTTACATGGGCAACCAGCGCATGTGGAGCACCTACCCCAGTACAGGGCCAAGTTAGCACACGTACTGGGCCGGCAACGAGTTTCTCCGCAAACTCGCCTGCCACATGGCTAAGGAGGAAGGACATCCAGGGTCCACGATTTCGTGAATACGACTGGGGGTAAAAAGCACACGTCTTCACCTCCGGGAGGGGAAAGGAGCTATATGCAAGCGATACACCCGGCCAGCTGTCCCGCAACTTACCTGCTCGTACCTGACAACACACAGGACAAGACCAGCTCAACCCGGAGATTGTAGAACCTCACGAAGTTATTGGGTGTTGCCCAGCCCGCTGCTCTGCAGATGTCTGCTAAAGAGGCGTCAGAGCCCAGGAGCCACACTCCTAGTAGAGTATGCTCGTAGCCACAAGGAGGGCGGCATGTCCTGGGCATGATACGCCAAAGCGATGGCATCAATGACCCAGTGGGCGATCCTCTGTTTGGAGACAGCGCTCCCTTTCCGCTGTCCTCCAAAGCAGACAAAGAGCTGCTCAGAGCATCTAAAGCTCTGTGTGCGATCCAAATAGATGCGCAAAGCACGCACCGGACACAACAACGACAAGGCTGGGTCTGCCTCCTCCTGGGTCAGCGCTTGCAGGTTCACCACCTGATCCCGTAACGGGGTCGTGGGAACCTTGGGCACACAGCCTGATCGGGGTCTCAGTACCACGTGAGAGTATCCCGGACCGAACTCCAGGCACGTGTTGCTGACAGAGAACACCTGCAGGTCCCCTACCCTCTTGATGGAAGTGAGCGCAGTCAGGAGGGCAATCTTCAAGGAGAGTGTCTTTAGCTCAACTGACTCCAGGGGCTCAAATGGAGCTCACCGCAGGCCCCGAAGGACCACGGAGAGGTCCCACGAGGGGAGGAGATGCGGTCTGGGAGGATTCAGCCTCCTCGTGCCTCTAAGGAACCTGATGACCAAGTCGTGCTTCCCAAGAGACTTACCGTCAAATGCATCGTGGTGCGCTGCTATAGCGGCCACGTACACCTTCAAGGTGGAGGGGGACAGCCGCCCCTCCAGCCTCTCCTACAGTAAGGAAAGCACTGACCAAACTGTGCATCTCTGGGGTCTTCGCATCGGGAAGAACACCACTTAGCGAACAGATGGCACTTCAAGGCATACAGCCATACAGAACCAAGTCTGGGTGGGCCAGTAAGGTGCTGCTAGGACGACCTGCTCCTCATCCTCCCTGTCCCTGCACAGCGTCTGTGCAAGTAGGCTCATTGGGGGGAACGCATACTTGCGTAGCCCCCGGGGCCAGCTAAGTGCCAGCGCATCTGTGCCGAGGGGAGCCTCGGTCAGGGCATACCAGAGTTGGCAGTGGGAGGATTCCCGGGAAGCGAACAGGTCTACCTGTGCTTGACCGAATCAACTCCAAATCAGCTGGGCCACCAGTGGGTGGAGTCTCAACTCTCCCCTGAGCGTGACCTGCCGCAACAGCGCGTCCATTGCACACGACGCCCCAGCCACACTTGGAGGTGTCTGTCATAACCACGACGCACCTGGACACCTGCACTAAGAGGACCCCTGCCCGCAGAAATGGAAGGTCTGTCCAAGGGCTGAACAGGCGGCAGCAGATCGGCGTTATGGCCACGCGATGTGTCCCACGGTGCCTTGCCCATCTCGGGACTCGAGTCTGAAGCCAGTGCTGAAGTGGTCCCAAGTGACCGCCGCCGAGGACGCCATATGCCCCAGGAGCCTCTGAAATTTTTTCAGTGGGACCGCCGTTCTCCACCTGAACGCCTTCAGACAGTTCAGTACCGACTAAACGCACGCGCTTGCTCGTGAGGCGCGCCATCATAGAGACTGTGTCTAACAACATGCCGAGAAAAGAGATGCTCTGAACCGGGGAGAGCTTGCTCTTTTCCCAGTTGACCCAAAGCCCCAGCCAGCTGAGGTGGCTGACACAACGTCCCTGTGCGCACACAACAAATACCGAGAGTGAGCTAGAATCAGCCAGTCGTTGAGATAGTTGAGGATGCGGATGCCCACTTCCCTTAGCGGGGCAAGGGCTGCCTCTGTGACTTTCGTGAAGGCGCAAGGTGACAGGGACAGACTGAAGGGGAGGACCTTGTACTGGTATGCCCGGCCCTCGAAAGCAAACCACAGGAAGGACCTGTGCCGAGGTAAAACCGAGATGTGGAAGTACGCATCCTTCAGGTCTACCGCCGCGAACCAATCTAAAATGTGTTTTTGCGTCAGCATCTTGTACAGGAGTCTGTGCCAGGCCCAGTTCAGTACTTGCAGGTCCAAGATTGGCCGCAACCCACCGCCTTTCTTTGGTACGATGAAGTAGGGGTTTTAAAACCCCTTCTTCATCTCGGCAGGAGGAACAGGCTCTATAGATTGCTCCGCATGCAAGGCAGCGGCATTCTCGGCCATCACCGAGGTGAAGTGGATGCCGTTGAACCTGGGCAGACACCTGCCAAACTGAATCGCATAGCCAAATCGTCCTCCCAGCCTGTTGCAACCTTCCTGGCGTGGGTGCAATTGTGCCATAGGCGGGGGCGGGGGGCCCGCATCCGGAGCGCCATGCCTGCCATAAAGGTGTGGTGCCTGCAGTCGTGATAACGATGGCCGTGGACACCGAATGAGTGACCCAGGAAGTGAGGAAACCGTTCTTTTCTTGAAAATGTGGGTACCGCAGCCCTTTGGGCGTGCGGCGAAATCATAAGAAAAGGAAAACAAGGAATCTCCTCCCGGCCCTCCACCGGGGGATGGAGTGGTCTGTTTACCAGCTCCAGGTCTGTAGCAGGTCTCCATCTCTCTGGGTCGCCCATCTCAGGGGTGCTTCGAAGCCTTCCCCGGGTTCTTAGTGGTGGGCCGTGAGACGGGTGGTGTCTGCTTCTTGCGGGTGGCTCCATGCCGGGGCCGACTTCCTGGGGTGGGCTGCGGCAGAGCCGGTGTTGCTGCCACAGGGGGACGCCCTTGGCGACGAGCAGACGGGGTGCGGGATCTTGATCCGCGCCGTGGCAGGATGTGCTGGATAGCCTCCATCTGCTTCTTCGGTGTCGCCAAATAGGCCAACCTGGGAGATGGGGGCGTCAAGGAACACAAAAGTAGACATTTGCAAATGTGGGCTGGACGCGAGCTTCAGTGGAGGTGAAGATTATTATTGAAGAACAACTTACATTTCAGTCTATTTCTCGCTCAAAGCTATCAAATGGCTTCAGAAGACTTAGGATATACAGTGTATGAGTTGTATGAACTACTTTTATGTCTTTTTTTGTGCTTGATAGATATGGTCACAATTAGCAATTGTACTCGAATGGCAAGAACTACACAAAGATTCTTTAAAATATTCAGACTTCTGTGTTCCATGTAAAAGATACCCACATACAGGTTTGGAATAAAATGAGAATAAGTGAATTATGATTGGGTTAACTATTCCTGCAAAAAGTCATCTTAAATTGTATTTGCCCAAACCATCACTTCCCTTTTTGGTATTTTAACTGGCTAGACAATCTGCCCAGACCCAAACCTAATCTGCGTTCAAAGCTCTTGTTTTGGGTTTCTATTAATTGTAGGCATAGGATGCCGTTATAATTTGAAGGTTTCTTGTTTCTGCTAGGTTTATTTCCCCATTGAAAATTAATGAAAGATGGAAATCAGGGCAGTGGCCTTTTCTTCAGGGAGAAAATAAGGGAGAGATCCAGTTAAATTCTTGGCAACACTTGAGGCCACCTCTGCCAAAATGTGTTTTAGCCATATGGACTGTGTGCATGTACTACTATATACTGTAAAAATATATGTCCTCTATACTGTGTGTATGTATGTACCTAGCTATAGTTTGGGGACATTTGAGGATGTCCTCGTTTGGTGTATTGATTTATAAATAAAGCAAATACTATTTTGTAAGTTTTAAAATGCAACTTTTATTTAGTCTGTAGTAATTATAATTAGCTTTATATAAAAACAATATAAGTCTACATTATGCTGGCAAACAAAGCCAAAACACAAAAACTATGCCAACACAGAAACAGAAAAAATGGCTTCAAAGTTTTTTTTTAATTGTCCAGACAGACATGGATTATAAAATAGTCTCACTTTGTTTTCTCTGATACTTTGCATAGTTCAACCAAATTCATCTGCAACAGGGCAGATCATAGTCTAAGGGACACAATTTCAGTCATAACACAATTTTGACAAAACGTATTGCAATTGCATTGCATTATGTGTGTTCCGTGTGCGGTTGTATATACTGGGTTTCGGTTTGTGTATGTTCAAGGATGTATGGCACCATCAATCTGATTTAAGAAAATATTTTCTGAGGGAAGGTTATTATACATACAGTATATATGGCTGTGATCATGGCTGTTGTAATGCCTGTGTAAAGACACAAAGAATTTAGACTGTTCAGAGATTGAAAATAGAAACTGTTGATTAGAAGTATTGAATGGGAAAAGTGAAATTGCAATAGCTTGTTAAATAATATCGCTTACAATACTTGAACCTGAATAAATTCGATATTTTTCCGTTTAGAACATAACTTGATAGTGTAGATTTTGGTGATTGTCTTATAATGATTTTTTTATTCATAATCTATCGATCTTAGTCAGGGTAGATAGAATATTTAATTTGATGTGAATGACAACGAGGCTATGACATGAATGAAAATGCTGTACAATACAAGTCATCGTAATCAAATCACAAAATATAATGTGCTTCCAAATATCCATATGCAGTTGCAGTTTTACTTGGTTTATTAACAGAAAGAATATGCCTCTAGAAATTGAACTCAAGACCTTAGTCACGCCCCGGTACGACCGAGCCATATGACATCATCAATCATTTTTTGTATGGTTAATTTTAAATCCAAAAAAGAGAGCTTGCACACTTACTGCTCCAAAAAATCATTTAATTAACAACCATGTGGTTAACGTTTCGACCCACACAAGATTCAAAGTAAGTGTGCGAGCTTTCTTTTAGACATTGTTTGGACTCAGCACCATTACAAACATCATTCTGGTGTGCGTGTGTTTTTGACATACCGTGGTTAATTTTAAATGCAACATTGCTCAGTATCTTAATCTGATTCAAAAAATTTTGTTGATTATTTATTTGATTTGATTCTGTTTTCTAGCCATATAGAAAGGTATACAGTAATATAACCACAATAATAAACTGCAATAGACATACAGTGCTATAATAAGCCATGGATGCCTGGTGCGCTGTCTAATCTCACCTAGGAGTGTCATGTGTCATACTGTCTCGTAACAAAAAAGGTGAGATCCCTAAGTGTGACATACAGGTGATAATGGATGTCAGTGTAGAGACGGCGAGAGAGAAAGAACGAAAAGAAAGCAAAACAATTTTCACAAACATAGTCTTGAACAACGAATACAGTTATGTTGTTAATATAATAACTGCTTAAAATTTTTATATTGAAGGTCAGCCATTATGGCATAACCCAGTTCAGCCTTCTTATTAGATAGAGGCCAAGTGGTTTCCTTGGAAACGGCAGAGTTATTGACCTTGCACAATTAAGCCATATCAGTTTCAGTACAGGAATGGAAAAATAACACACAGATGCAAGAGATGTACATTTATCTGTTGCCGCCGTTTTCCTTCAAATAAGCGCAGCTCGACCTGAGCCCTTGGGGCAAGAGTTCACAGATGAGGATCTCACACCCATGTGCACCACCAAGTGTTGAAACTAAGTCACAGCTGCTTTAAAGATGTCATTTGGTGCAGCCTCAAGAGCAGTGGTGCGTGAACCCCAGGGGGTACTTTAGCAGGTTGGTGGGGTTACTAGTAAAGATTTTGATTTTGCTTTAAAAAAAAAGAAGATAAAAGGTGCACTCTGTATTTGTTCCTAATTGCTGAACTTTAAAACACAAAGAAATGAATAGTATTTAAAAGAAATTTTTTTTAAATATGCTTTATTTTTATAACCCCCTTTAACTGGACGTAACAGAATATGGTCTGCTCCAGTTTAAGAGTCTGTTTTTCACACGCAGTACTGATTATTTTTTAAAGTGACATTAATATAATTAATGATATTGATACATGATATTCGGTATAATGTGAGTTTAAAAGGACACATTTCTGGTTTGCCGTCAATAAAGGGGTACTTGAGCCTTACTGATGGGGCTATGGGGATATATAAGACAATAATGGTTAGAAAAAAGTGCAGGAAGTAGTTTTGCAATGAGGAGGTGCCTTGATTGTATGAATTTACTGTTTGTCTCTAATTTCTTGAACAATGTACTGTATACTACATAATTCAAGGAGATGGTTCAGTGTGATTCAAGTCTCTTATTGTCTTTCAAACAGGTTTAAAGGGTGTCCCGTTTGGCTCAGAGCAAGAAACACACACAGAGGTATGTCACTATGACTCATCCAATGATGGATGGCTGATACTGACCCTGCATATGCTGAACACAGCGGCGAGGGTTGGGTCTGCCTCAGTCTCATGTGATTGGACTCTGGATGGAATCAAGGTGAATGGAACACAACGAGCAGGACCTTAACCTGCCAGAAGGAGATGAGACACGGTGAGTTGTATGTGTTTACAATATATAATGAATGGTAACTAGATGTGGAGCTCAGTCACAGTGGGCCCTATTATAAGAGCGCTAAACGCAGCACTATATGCCATAAGTTATAAGCACAAGGTCAATGGGCATGGCCATGAAGTTTTGGTATTTTCGTGCAAGGATGCACAAAGTCTAGGCACAACTGAGTTTTCCTCAAGCACCAGCAATATAAACAAAGACATCACATTCATAAGACATTTGTAGTGTAAATGGACTGTATGCAATGAATTAGAAGAATAGATATATGGTCCTTTTATTCGCATGGAAAATGGGGTTCAGGATATGAATCTAGGCTCTGTTAAATTATAGAAAATGTAAGTATTTTTAATTATTTTCATCTACTGACACACAAATCAAGACTAGTATTAACAGCAATGTTAATTATAGGGACGCACTTCACTTATACTGGTCTATTTTTATTTAGAAAAATGTAATTTATTTATTGAAACACAAAATAATTAAATCAAAAAAATTTCTAAATTCAAATTACACTTTAAACAAAATGAAAGTATAAAAAAAATAACAAAGTGGACCAAAACAATTATACCAAATCCAAACATTTTACTCTGTCCAACTTCTTCCACTGGCACCTTTTGCAGTGACTTAAAAATCACTCTCCGACAACAGGTGGAAAAATACCAATACACATTAGATCATAAATACAATTGTAAATATAAACATAATGGGCCTCATTCATGAAACTTTCATAAATATATTTCAGTCATACCAACTCTAGGAAAGAATGTGGGTATGACATTTTGATAGGATATTGGTCTTGGCGGAATATGTGCTGCTGCACAAATAGACATAAACAATCCCCGTGTAGCAGATCTAGGCAGGTGGAAGCTGGAGTGGAAGTGGGTTTCAGAGGAAAAAAACTCTCTCAGCGTGCTGCAGAGAACCCAGCTTAACTGCAAAATTGAGCCATTTAAATAAAACACAAGGATAGATAAGCAAGATGATTGGCTACCCGATACAAGTCAGAGAACCAATCAGTTTACGCCATGCGAGCCGATTGGCTTAACATGTCACATGTGTGCGAGCTGATTGGCTAACAAATTACAAGTCAAAGAACCCATCAGCTTCTGCCACATAGAGTTGCATGGCTGATATTTGGTCATGAGTAAATTTGGAGTAATTTGCGCATAAAATGGACCTTCACGAAAACTATCCGCCAGATTCACAAACGCTTTGTACGCCCCAGATTAGTTAGTAAAAAGTGTGTATGTTAGTGAATTCAAAACATTCGTAAATAGGGGGCTTGTGCATGTTCATTCACAATTATTCAATAATCCACGCCCATGAAAACACCATATAAGGAAGGCAATAGACTTTCTAGTAAATGCTGTTAACATCTATGCGGAACACTAATTAAATAATTTTATGAATAAAGTGCATTCACATTGTAAAATTTTTATTTCGTTAGCACAATAGTGTCTCAATTTGAGAACTTTCTATCATCGCATGTTTTTGCTGTCATATGACGCTCTTTTATTAATCAAACAGTTCAAGAAGTCAATAAAAATGTTCGGTTCACACCAGGAGGAGGATGTCTACCACCATTAGCCTTCTCTCATTCAGTTTGCAGCACAGCATCATTTGTGAAACTTCTTGGGTAAATCATGATGGTAACAGTGATATAATTGCAACTGGAAGAATCTTCAGGGAAATTAATAGAATACCTGAAGAAGATCTTTGACCGAAACACTGTAAATTATTACAGATTTGCAAGCTATTTGACAGTGTGCAGCTTTTTCTATTTTTCCCCTGTTGTACTGTGTACGCACATGCCCGCGATGTGTTTATTTATGGATTTAACAGCATTAGCATTGACCATACATTATCAACTGAATGCAATTTACAGAAGCCTATTATATTATGAAGCCTAAATTATAGAGCTAAAACAAAAAAACAAAAAAACTGTCAAACCAGTCAAGTTAGAGGGCATTCATTTCTTTGAGAAAAATCAAGCACTTCTGCTGGAAAAACGATAAGCAGAGTTGGGAAAAAATGATACTTCAAAAAATAAATTCAAGCATTAAAAATTTTTTTCTAAATAAGTATATGCAATGTTTTAAAACGAAAAATATTTTTTTCTTCTTTTTTAACTAATTTATTTAATATTTTAAGGTTAATTTCACTCATTTAATTATTAAAAATATATATTAAAAAACTCATTACTTATTTAATTTCACTTCTTAAAAATGTAGTTATGAAAGTTTGCCTGAAAAAACACAACATGTTCAGATGTCTTGCACGCGATTTACACGTGGTCAGGAGCAGGTGTAAATTTTGTTCGTAGCAACTAATGTTTTGAAAATAAGAAAACTTTCATAAATCCAAGAATTTACGTCAGAACAGCTTTACGAACGATTTACACAAAAATTCGATCTGCTTGTGTTTCATGAATGAGGCCCAATTACAATGATAATTGAAAAATAAACCATGACCTATAGATAGTTTAACATCTCATAAAAAAAATTTCTCCATAAAACAGCTACAATAGTGACTGTCATGGACATAATTTGATTCCACTATATTTTCAGAGTTTGGGCATGAACTTTATTACCATCTTCTGGTGGAATCTCCAACCTGCAAATGAAGGAACTGAGTTTAGACTTTGCACTGAAAACAGACATGGTATTAAAACATCTTAGAACAATGACCTATTTCTCAGGAAAATAGCAAATTGCGCTTTGCGCCACTTCATTAACGTACAGTACAATACACCCATAGTTTGTGCGCATACACCCACAGATAGCGCAAACAATCCCACCCATGGCCACTTGTGTTTTGCGCTGACACTAAAATTGTGCTTAGAATTAGCGCTCTCATGAAAATGGGGTAAGATGTAGCATGTAGTACTCACAAAAACAGAGCCCTGTAAATAATTTCAACAAATTGGTCATAACCCAAATAACAGTAACATTAGTGAAAATAAGGCTGTCGATTTAATGCTTTAATTCAATGTGAATATTTATATAAAAAATAATGCATTAAAAAAATAATGCAATTAATCATTCCCCCTGTCTCTATTTAATTTTCCTACCAACAGAGCAATTTGGTTTGTTTTTCTGAGTCACAGTCAGCAGGGGGCAAACAGTGCTACTCCAGCTGTACAGGAAACAAACCGACAGCTGAGCTTAGCAGAGTGCAGGGGACTTGAGATGTGTTTTTAAAGTTTCAAACTATGTTGAACTTGACACATCCCTGACGCATATTTACGTGACCGCTGAAAATAGCACAGATGGAACACAAAAACACATCCTCTGAAAACAGTACATGTCTACCTTGGGCAGATGATAAACACAATTGCTAAATTGATTGCTGTGGACTGTAGGCAAGTGAATGGCTCATGTTGAATAATATGGAAATGTAACAATGTATTGACTTCTAAAGGCACTTTTTGTGTTGAGTATTCACTAGTCTGCCACATTAATGTAATGTATCTGAATTATCTAAATTATTATATTTTATTGCAGTATATATACTGTAGTATATATATTTTTAATTAATTAGGTTACGATTGTAATCGATTGACAGCCCTAGTAAAATAAATAGGCTTATCAAGTCATTGTAATTTTAATATAATACATTTAAATCTTTGAATTTAAGGACATTACTGTGTTGTGTCACCATTTGATGTCCAATGTAATATATTGTCCTGAAGCAAAACCTGTTGAGAACCACCGGTCATTCATGGATATATGGAGTCATTAATTTACAGATTTTCTGGAAGCTTTTCAGAACATTATATAGACTCTCAGTCTTTAACATAACCAAAGCAAATGTGTTGTAATCCAGAATGCCTAATGATTTGTCCAAGTGTGTGTTATGTTTAAGAGGCAGCTGTCAACAGTACACGCATATGATTAGATGAGAAAAGGACAAATAGAGAGCGAGATTAGAGTGCAAAAGAGAGAGAGAAAGTTAGAGATACAGAAGCCAGATGGGGCCACTATGTAGCAAGGGACAATTCAGGACACTCACTCATGACGAAAGTCTGTGGATTGTCTGTGAGCAGCGTGTCATTGAGGCAGAGAGAGAGTGTGTGTTTGTGTATTTGGAGCTCATAAGCACGTGTCTCTCTGTGTGCTGCCTTATGGTCGCACCCTCCCCCCAGATTTTGAGTTACCGCGTGCACACAACCACACACACTTTCACACACACAGTTTTAGGCCCCTGTGGGTCAGTTCTGGAATTATTATGCAGCTAGAGAAGCTTCAGACGGTTCGCTGTAAGGCAGAGTTGTCCCGAGCCCCTCTTCGCCTCAACCCGCCATTTAAATAAGCCGCTATAATTTGATTAGCAGAAAGCTTCACGGAAATGCTTATTCACTCCAAGCATGCACGCTCATCTCAACACACCTCAGCCATCTCTCCATCTGTTCTCCTCGAAAGCATTTGCTGGAATTAAAAGCAGGAAGTCGAACCGTGGCGTCCTCTCGTGGACTTTGCTTTGATGTGTCGGCAGTTTACATGTATCTTTAACCACAAGATTAAAGACGATATAGTCTGACATTTTTAACTTGTTCGTGCCCAAACAAATGCAGCAAATCTGTAAAAATTGTGTCTTTTTTATCTGGTCAAACTGATGTAAATCCATTTGTGAAAATGGTTTAAATTTAATAGTTTTTCATTACAAATGATAGCGTAACAGCATGAATTTGAGAACTTCTTAGTATTCGGTAAGTATTTGCTTTAATGACAGGCTGGCATGCACTGAAAAAAAGTGCTAACCTGCAATTGTTACCTCTCTATTTCTACTTGATCTAACCCATTAAATTGCTTTTGTTGGTGAAACCTATTTTGTCAGGTTGATTTAGTCAGATTAAATAACATTTCTGATTTGAATAAAACAAGTTAATTTAGATGTTTGTTACCACATGAAGCACAATTTTTAGGCAGAACTTTTTTACAGTCTGGACTTACAGTCAGCAAAACCTGATGATCCACTGATGATTTAAATTTTTTTTTTTTTTTTTACGTCATCAAAGTTTTATTAATTAAAAATCCTAAGACTTTCTCTGTTTATTTCCATATAGATTTCGAATGCCAGATTTTTAATGTTGACTTTTGAATCCCACTGTATATATCCACATCTACAAAGTAACGTTCCCATAATGCTTGACAATGCAAATTAGCTTGCTGTCTTTGATGGAGAGCTTAAACACGAGGCTCGACTCAAGCTCTGAATTCCCTTCTTGACTACTTATTTAATGAAGATTATATAATATTTTATAAATAATAGAAGTGAATAGAAATCGAGTTGGATTGATGTTGGAATAGTTGAGTAAACAGTTGTTTATACAGTATACCCTCATGTTTATAACTCTATTAATGTTTTGCATTGAACTGATGCACTGAACGTGTATGTTGTGTGTCCTACTCTAACACATTTCTGTTGATGATTTATGCATGAATGTACTAATATTCTATAAACTCTGCAAAAGCTGAATGTTAGTATCTGGAATGTGTGTAAATGACAACATTGTAGCAGGCAGTTTTGACTGATGAGTCCATTTGTACTAAGGGAGGATGCTTGGCTTTATTGCATTTTATTTTGTCATATGAAAACAGAGAGAGGGAGTGATGAGGAAGATGAGAGCAGAGTGTTCTGGATGGAGAAGAGGTGGGGCACTAGTGGAACAGGGATCTCTGATGCACTGGAGTAGTGGCAGAAAGAGGGATGTGATGCAAGTGTGTGTGTATGTGTGTGTGTGAAGAGGGAGGGGGTGGCGGAGAGAAGTTGCATCCTACCAGCTCAGAGTCCCTGTTCCTGCAGATAGATTGCTGACAGCTTGGCGAGAGGAGGGAGACGGCAATTATGCACATTTTACAACCCCATTATGTCAACAGGTTAGAAGATCTCATTTTCTTTTTCACTTTCTCCCTCCCACCCTATACTCTATGTTGGTGTCTGTTAATGTATAGGAGATAGCAGATTGTCATTAGGACTTTGTGATCTATAAACTGTCAGGGAGGGAAGATCGAAAAGACATCAGAGTAGCAGAAAGGTTTTTGTTGTTGTTGTTACTGTCAGTGTTTTTTTTACTAAACCTCAAAACCCACATGGTTTATGATGCATGCTTGCTTTTGATTATATTGCATGTGATTGCAGGGATTCATTTAATTATTAGATTAGGTTATTCAAGCATCATATTTGCAGTCATTTTGCTTTCAGTTTCAAAGGAATTGATGTTATCCATGACATTGCATGTTGTTGTTCATTAGATTTGTGATGGAACACTAGCGGAATCATTAAATCTTTATATAGAATAGGATTAATAAGAATGAGTGTTTAGAAGGTTTTGAATAGTGTGTGTCAGAGTGTTGAGCTCCATATACACAAGTATTGCCTCAGTTGAACTGGACTGTGTGCATGTTCAAGGGGTATGTGTCAGGGTTTACCTTGTAGTGCATTTCCAGGGAGTTCATAACCTCCACACTCAAACAGAGACATTTTTTGTTATTCGCTACACACTGGGATACTTAACATGAAAGTGTTGCTTGTGCATTTTATTGTGTTATTGCAGTCTTGAAGGCAGTCATATTAACTGAACACATGATAACTTTTAAGGTTTTGTGGTGGATATGAGGTTTGATCTGTTGCTGTTCTTTCGGTTTTAGAAGGTGATGCAACACTCTGTTGAATGACAAATTATGGCAGTCAGCTAAGGGGTAAAATTATTAATGAAAACATGAAAACAAAATGAAAACAGTGCCACCACATGGTCAAATATGTATATATTTCACCAATCTAAAGGCAATGTGAAACACTGATAGCAACACATTTTACTTTAATCTCATGTAGTGAGGGGTTGAAAATTAAGAGGAATTTGAGAGAGAGAGGACTGTCTAAATGAGTAACTTTAATGACACATTTCCACCCTAAATTAGCAGGGTAAATCAAATAGGGCTGCAACTAACGATTATTTTGATAATTGATTAATCTTCGATTATTTCTTCAATTAATCGATTAATCGGATAAAAAATAAATGTTATTTCCTGTATTTTATTAAAATATGATTACATTTTTTTTAGCACATTATAAAGGGCGTAAGGATTTGGTTCGATTTACATTACTGAATTCATGATTCTATACTCTCACAAAACTTTAAACAAATCCTGAAACATGAAAAGTTAAGTTTGAATTTATTATTATTATTATTATTATTACTTTCAGTGCATATGCAAAACAGTTCCTTTCATTACTTGTAAAACACTGTAGAACAAAAACTACAAAAAATACTGTTCATTAAAGAATAAAATGATCCATCAGGGATGGAGTGGGACAAAAAATCAGCCCAGCAGAGGGCAATGGTGACACCAGAATAGAAATATTAATTATTTTGCCCAGTTAGATACATATGCTTGTACACTGTCACTGATTACATACATTTTAAGTATTTTAAATTAATATTGTAGGTTTTAAAACAGTACTGTTGCTGATTACATTTTTCTAAACTATTCTTTTCAAAAATATCTGTATGCTTATCCAGTAAAATAATGTTTGCCTTGGTATATTGGTGGAATCAGACATTACATTTGGCATTATCAGGACAATCAAATATCAGGACCCTTAGCATTATTACACATTATATTAAGCATTATATACAGTTTAAAATAATACAACCATCTGTAAATGCAGTCCAGATTCACTCTCGTGCTGAAAAGTCTCATCCCTGTGCTCACTGTATTACATGCGCTCACATGATGAGACACGATCTAAAACACTTTGAACTGCACACTTTGACCTCTGAGACATCAGCGTGACGTAAATGAAAGCTGCACAATTGATTACATTGAAACTGTAAGCGTGGTATGATGTTGCACAAGTTTAATCAAAGGGATTGCGCTCCATTTCTCCATTGCGAACAGTTTGATTAACATTGATGCGCGCGCTCTCTTGCTCAGTGAAGTTTAACGGAGACTCGTGGTAAGAACAAACAGTTTTGCGAAATACGCGGAAATATGCGCCTGATTTTGAATTCATTACATGTATATATTATAAAAAAAATAAAATAAAAAACAGCCGTAAAATGTAAGTCATGTGCTGGAGAGAAACAACTCTTAAGCTCCTCAATCACTCTTTCAACGCAGCAACCGCTCCACATTACACTGTATGCATATTATGATCTTCTTTGGTGTTTATAAAGTGCTCTCGTGTGCTGGGCAACTTGGGTCATGTTTTTCCCGCTTCAGCTTGTCTCCGTTGTTTTTCAAATTAGTTTCATCATGCAACACATTTTCTACTGGGTTGTAAAGTGACGTCACTGACAGAGCTTCTCCGTGCTCGCGGCATATATCCAACCAATCGATGATGAAATTCATTGTCGATTATTTCCATTATCGATTAGTTGTTGCAGCCCTAAAATCAAACAGACTTTTTTATTTTCATATTTTACTTTCAAGTACATTTATTTTACTATAATTTGTGTTATTATTAACCACTGCTGCAATGAGGTTTCAAATACATCTGCTGAGGCAGTGATGGTAAATTTGGCATCTTTCTCTCTTCTACCTGCCGTAATTCGACAATTTGACAATTTGATATATTTTTTTATTTATTATTATTATTATTATTAATGTTATTTATTTATTTATTTTTTGAGCTGTTGGGAATGCAAAAGTAATATTTGCTGTACCCTGCTATAGTTTACATCTGTGTTTCAAACCCGGTTCAAAAAATGGCTAACATCAACTTTACTGAAACCAACAGATTTCACAATGAAACCAGACCCAGACTTTCAATATTAATCTATGAAAATCCATTATAAAATACAAAAGTATTACTTGTTTAAAACTATGATAATCTAAACAAAGAGTAAAATAAACATAAATTATTTAAATATTTATGGTGTAAAAAACATTTCCATCAATTTTTCAAAAATTATGACTTTCCCATGGTTGTGGCGTCATTTCCACCACACTAAACAATTTTGCCTCTAATAATTGTTTTTCATATGTTAGTGGTGTTTGGTTACAAAGTTGACAAAAGTATCAGCTAAATGGATAGTTCACCCAAAAATGAAAATTCTCTTATTATTTACTCACCCTCATACCATCCCAGATGAATATGACTTCCTTTCTTCACCAGAACACATTTGAAGAAAAATAGAAAAATATCTCAGCTCATTAGGTCCTTATAATGCAAGTGGATGGTAACACGATTTTTGATGCTCCAAAAAGCACAGACAATCAGCATTAACGTCATCCATACGACCATCTTAGACATGGAATCCAGCAAACGTCCGGCTCCCAGCACAACACCAACTCCTACACAAACTCAGAGTAAGCCAAAAAAAAAAAAAAAAATTGTATCTACTGAATCCCCTCTGGCTAAGCGTGGAACGTGATCGTGGTCGAGTGAAAACTAGAGTGAACATCGGCAGGGCATTTGATTCCTGGAGGGACCTTCGTTCGGTTTTGGGGATCAAAACCGACCCTGAATTGGCGTTCTTCTTATTGGACGGGTAAGCTTTCATAACTGCAAAGCATGTGAAATATAGTGCCATAAGGATTTTAGCTAACTTGATCTTGCCTGCTAACGCTGACGAATTGCAAGCTACCTTGCTTCATAACTTTCAAATAATTTCAATGATCTTCTCTTTATACTAAAAGTCAGGTATACAGAATAAATTTAAGCAAATATGCTGGTTTCTTATTTGTAGTACAACATATGACATGTAAAACATACAATAGTGCAACATAGCTGCAGTGCAACAGTAAACTGTCTGGTATAGTTCGGTAGTATGTATCTGTATGTGTGTATCAGTATGCTGTGTTAGCTGATAAGTAGTTTTAGTTTAGTCTCAAAGTTTGTAGTAAAACAATCATAACTGTGTAATTTTAATTATGCTACCTCATCTGTCAGCATGATGCCGGTGAATCACGTTCAGCCTCTTTGTACGTTACGTCATTGTATTGGTCGATGCTCGCTCGCTTACGTCCCTATGGAGTGTGTGCACGAGCGTGAGCAGGAACAACAGGTAGCTGGCTGCAGTTCACTTAACGGCCACAGGTGTCATTAATAAAAATGGTTTCTGAATCTTACATACTGAACCTTTAAGCAGCAGTATGCGCATTCCTGAGGGGGCTGAGGTTACACTGGCTGTGTCTCCTTTGAAAGGCTGCGTCCTCCGGAGGTCGCATTTGACGGCCGCATACGTCATCGAGGCTTTCTCGTTTCATAAAAGCGAGTAGAACACTTTGAATGCAGCCTTTGAATACGACCTTCTTTCACGGGAATTCGGAGGATGCATGAGGTTTATCCTTCGTGGACTGTCACAAACCACAATTCTTTGCTTCAGTGGAAATGTCTAAAATAAATAACACCAATTTGCCCGTAAATATGATGTTCAAACGCAAGTAATGTTAATTCCCAAGTTGAAGTACCTCAGTAGATGGGTGCAGAGTATATAATATGTATAATTATATTAATTTATAATTAAAATAAAGTATTAGACTAAAAGTACAACTGTAAAATCTATTTTCTTTATAACTCTCCTAAAATTTTCCTCATACATTCCCTTCTAAAGGGACTTTGTTCCCTTCTCACTCAGAGAGCTCGCACTTGTTAAAGTGTGGTGTGCTGTCATAGCAACCATGTTACGTTCCGTTTCCGTTTGTCCTACGAAGGCCGTCTCGTTTAAACGAGGCTTGTTTATAGGAGGATGCTCGGTATACTGCAGCCTTCAAAGGACGTGTCCTACCTAGCACGCATCCTTCGAAACGAGACACAGCCACTATCTATCATGTGACATATTGCTGTTGGCAAGGGCGTAGATTTGGCTTGAACATTTGTGGAGGTGGGGGTTCAGTGTGAAGCATTTACATGTTTCCATTGATCATGGTATAAATATGGGGGGGTACTTGCTTGTTTTGATTATTGTGGGAGTTAGCCCCCCCACCCTTGGCGTTGGCATGTTCTTGTGAGAAGTGACACATGCGTGACACGCGGAAGAGCAGCAATGTTTACAACTGAGTAGGAAGGACGCTGTACAGACCGAACGCCGTAAACAAATTGAAGCTAATTAAAACAAAGATGTCAGAAGATTTGAGTTAAGAGGAGAAGTTTTTGCTCTGCCTTATTTATTTGAACCTGAGTACTCTGACCAGAAGCACAGGGAGATGGAGGAGGCTGGACCAACAACAGCACAAAAACAAGCCTCAGAGAGACAGAGAGCTCAGGAAACGTGTTGGTGCACATGTAGGCAATGCAAGGCAATGCCAACAGAGGTAGAGAGCGTCTGCTGCGACAAATGGAAAGTTGCCATGCCATCGCTAAAAAGACAGCGTGACCTCAGCCCTCTCGTGAACTTGCATACTGCTGCTTACCTGACGTGATGATTTATAGTTAAAAAGTACTTAAATATAGATTTAATTTTCGCACCAAAAGCGATCGTATCGCTTTATAAGACATTCATTTAACAACTGTAGTCGTATGGATGTCGTTAATGCTGATTGTCTGTGCTTTTTGGAGCATTAAAAATAGTGTTACCATCCACTTGCATTATAAGGACTTTCTGGGCTGCGATATTTTTCTATTTTTCTGCTGAAGAAAGGAAGTCATGCACATCTGGGATGGCATGAGGGTGAGTAATGATGAGAGAATTTTCATTCATTTTCATCACTATCCCTATAAGTATGTTGTTAGCTGAAGTGATGTTTGAAGAAAACTAAGAAATCAAGCTGTAATTTTACCAAATCATGTAACAAGTATGAAAATATTATTTAATTGTGTGTATTAATGAAACATAAAATGCAAGCTATGAAATAAGCCTCAGCAATATTAAAGGGTTTGTCAATTGTATTTATAAAATGTTAAATATTTAATTTCCATCACACAATACAAAATTTGAGATGTGGTGGTAATGATATGGTGAGAATTTTCATTTCTTTTTTAAAAAAGTAAATAAATTAGATTAATTTCCCATGATGCATGCACATATACTGTTGGAAATTGTGATTAAACATTACATAATAAGAACATTGTTAAACTATCGAAATAATAATGACTATAATGCAAATTATATAGCAATCTATTTTACAAACTTTAGATTTTCTTTAGTTTGGTCAAATTTCACTTTATCGCCCCCTCCCCGTCTCTCTCTCTTTCTCCAGGTGGCCAAATGGAGTGAAGAGGAAAAGAAAGAACAGTCAATGCTCTATGAGCATGTCTGGTAAGGATTTTGCATCTAGTGGCAACTCAAACATTTTGGGCTTACAATGGATTGCGTGTGTATGAATGTATGCTTCTGATTCAAATGCAATGATAGATGCCCAATTTGGTTTTACTCCTTTATCTTAGACCCTGTTTCCACCTGGTATTACGATGTGTCTCATGTGATCCAATCACATGTGGTCAGGTGAGACATAACGCTGTTTACACCTGGTCGCTTAAATGCGTCTCCTGTGACCACTTGTTTCGGATTTGGAGGGGAGGGTCTCTGTTTCATGACGACATACATCAGTCACTATGTTACTGTGTTACTGCATGATAATAAAGTGCAACAAAGTCAGAAAAGACAAAGAAAGCATGAAAACAAATGGCATGCTGTTTCTCCCAGATGCGGTTGAAATTTAGTCAAAGTGCAAATGCAACATTTGAAGCAGAATTATCTGTTATTTTAGTGGATTATCTGTATTAAACGAGCTTCAGGTGTTCATGCTTCTCATCTGTGTTGATATCAGACACACTAAAGAAGATCCATGAAGCTCTCGTGATTGTTTATGTATCCACATTTTAAAATGTTCCTACTGGATGGTTATTTCCTTTTAAAGCCGTTCGTAACCTGCAAAGTTTAAACTCTTGTTTTAGCGCAGCGGTTGATTGACAGGTGAGGGGTGGTGTTTCACTACTGCTGGGATGCATACAGGACAGATTAGCGTTTACACATCAGATGTGATGTGGACACATATGTTTTTGACTACATTCGGATGTGGTTTTTGTGATCCGATCACAAAGTGTTTTAGACCCCGTTTAGACCTGTTTTTAGGGCTGACCCCATGTGATCGGATCACCCGAAACATATCTTAATACCAGGTTGAAATGGGGTCTTTAAGTAATCATACATTTTACTGGCAATCAGAGTTGTAAAGATTTCTGGGTCTCTTGGGATTGTAGAAGTGGTCCAACATGTATGTGCATGTGTGTGTGTTCTGCTATAACAGCCCATTTTCCTGCTTCTCTAGTGAAGAGCATCTCTGTTCCAGGGTATGTTCCCAGCTACCTGGATAAAGATGAGCCATGTGTGGTGTGTGGGGACAAAGCTACAGGATACCATTACCGCTGCATCACATGTGAGGGCTGCAAGGTGAGATTCTAAATCCTTGAGCACTCTCAACATATAATAAATCTGTACATATTAGGGGTGTAATGGAATATCGTGGCATAAAACATCGCGGTTAAAAAATGTGATGATGCGCATTGTGGAGAAAACAATTCTTTTAGCATCTGTTCTATCCAATACGCGTGACATCTTGAGCATACATAACGTGAGCATACAAATGGAAATCACTTCATTGGACACAGGGAGCTCTAAAATACAATTGCACATTAGCAGCCACAGGCATTGTATGATGAGTTTATGGCTGAAACCGCGGAAAAAGTCCAGCAGCGGGAGAGAGTTGCACCTTTTCAGCGCGAGGGATCGAATGTTCCTTTGGAGTGCGAGACTGATCTGCTCTGACAGCGCAAGAGAAATTTTAAGTTTTCAAAGGTTTAATGAGAGTGCCATATTAATCTACTATGTGTGTATATATATATATATATATATATATATATATATGTAACACTTGGGACATTTGCTCTAGCGGCCACTAGAGGTCGCTGGGTGAATTTAAGGCTCTTAGTTTAAAGTTCTGTGTTTTCCTTGTCTAGTCATGTGATATCTTGTTTCCCTCATGTTCATGTATCTTGTTCTCATTGGTTTATTGTCTTGTTAACTTGTTATCAGTCTTGTCTTTTCATTGGTTCATGTTTTAGTAGTCTTGTTATCTTGTTATTAGTTTAGTCTTGTCATTGGTTGTCTTTGTCATGTGTTTCTCTTGTCAGTGTATTTAAAGTTACACTATGTAACTTTTTTTTTTTTTTTTTTAAATAACAAAATGTTATTAATGAGAGAGTGCAACAAAAATCCATCTTCCAAACCATGTCTTTACCCAAATACACTTTGCTAAACCTATAATAATGATATTATATTATAACCCCAATTCCGAAAAAGTTGGGACAGTATGAAAAATGCTAATAAAAACAAAAAGTTTTTGTTTGTAAATTATATTCACCCTTTGCTATATTGAAAGCACCACAACTACACATAATATGATGTTTTACCTTGTGAATTTTATTGTTTTTTTGAAAATGTACAGTAAGTTTAAATGATGATTGCAACATGCTCCAAAAAAGTCAGCATAACTTTAATGACATAAATCAACTTATACATAAACACACAGCGGCCATGTGTGTCTCTCTCTCTCGAACTGGTGCCTCAGGCTCGTCTTTATCCCCCTCCTGGCTGATTAGGACACTTCAGCGCTGGGCGTGCATACTCGCGGCCCGGCCACGCCCTCCTCCTCGTCACAGTATAATAATGCTATGGTGGAATATAATCCTAATGTCAAATGTCATGTCTGATTTGATTTCACCAGTACATTTTTATTATTTAACAGGATAAGCATGCACTTCGATTAAATATGTATTTTTGAATAGAATATTTAGATGTAATCAGAGACAATACTATTTTAAAATATTTTAAATGCTTGTAATCAGTGACAGTTATAGTTTTTAGTTAATATTTCCATTTGGTGTCACCATTGCCCTATTCTGGGCTGTTTTTAGTCCAAGTACATCTCTGCTGGACTATTTAGCACTTTTAAGAACAGTACTTTAACCTACATTTTTAAGGAAACATACTGTTTTGCATGTCTATAAAGTAATAATAATTATAAAACATTTCTTGGTTCAAGCTTAGTTTAAAGAATCGTGAAACGTGAGTTCAGTATCGTGAACTAAATCATGAGATGAGTGAACTGTTACATCCCAAGTACATATTCATTCATTGATTCCTTCTTCTACCAGGGTTTCTTCAGGAGAACTATACAGAAGAATCTTCACCCATCCTATTCCTGCAAGTATGACAGCTGCTGCATCATTGACAAAATCACCCCGCAACCAGTGCCAGCTGTGCCGCTTCAAGAAGTGCACCTCGATGGGCATGGCCATGGACTGTAAGTGTTCACATACACATTCACTAAAACTGCAAAAAATCAATATCACTTTCATAATATTCATTATAGACCTTATTCACATCAGCGCCATCTTTGATTTTTGACGTGAATGAAAACGAGGCTTTGAGGGATAGACTTACTGTCTCTTCAGTGTCATCCACTGTATAAAGTTCATAGATCTCATCTAATTTTCCACAACACATTTTTTCTAGACTTTTTTGTCAACTGAAATTTCTTGGAAAGATGTTTTATTTATTTAATCAGTGAAATGGTCCAAAATGCTTTAAACAACAGGACAACCCATCAAAGTGTCACAAAGGCGAGACAAAGAGACCCAAGAGCAAAGGAACAGTTCAAAGGATTTATTAACAATAAATTATAACTTCAGCAGATCCAGGTGAAGAGTGGAGATCCCAGCACCGACTACAGTAGAAGGTGATGGGTGTGTTTGTCGATGAGTGCACACCAACCAAGCAGTGAGCAGATCCGTAAGGAATCCTTCTTGAAGAGTATGTTCATAGGTGAGTGTATGCGTTGGGGTAGTTAGGAGCAGATTTGTGAGGAATCCTCCGTTGAAGAGATGTGGACGAAGAGAACAGGCGTACAGCAAACTGGAAGACAACCACACTCCCAACATGCGGGCAGAGACGGCAACCAAAACAGATACACGAGACAGGACCAATTAGGCATAGAGAGTGAGGTGAGTTACTTCAACACCAAACAACAATCTAGCAAAGAACATGACACAATGAAGGGCTTAAATGGGCAGTGAATTAGTGGAGAGACAGGTGCTGCTAGCACGCTAATTAGTGGCATGATCAGTGTTTCCATGGGAATAATCAGTGTTCCTATAGAAACACTGATCACGCATGCCGACAGCGCCAGAGACACATGAGGGAGAGAAATGACAAAACAAACAGAACAGACCGACAAACTCACTGGAACCATGACAGAACCCCCCCCCCCCAGGGACACCTCCTGGCATCCCCAGCAGAATTAACTTGGCGTAGGTGGAACTGATCTATGAGGGCACGGTCCAGGATGTCCCGAGCCAACATAACTCCTCAGGTCCATAACCCTCTCAGTCAACCAGGTACTGGAAACCTCTGCCCCTCCACCTGATGTCGATCAACCTTTTGACTGTATACGCCGGAGAGCCCTCAACTTGACACGGAGGAGGCGGGATGGGTGTGGTGGGATGCAAATTGGAACATAAAGCCGGTTTGATCTTGGAAACATGAAAAACAGGATGGATGCATCTGAGGTAAAGAGGTAATTTGAGATGGACCGCCACTGGACTAATGACCTTGGCAATGGGAAACAGCCCAATAAACTTGGGACCCAGCTTATGTGAGGGGAGTCGGAGTGGAATGTCCTTAGAAGACAACTAGACCTTCTGACCACTCACATAAGCTGGGGGCTTAGACCGGTGCTGGTCTGCCGACCTCTTAACACGTGCGCCAGTCCATATGAGGGCTTCTCTGGCGGCTTTCCAGGTGCGCCGGCACCTCTGCATAAAGGCATGAATGGATGGGACCCGAACGTCGGGCTCTTGAGTGGGGAACAGAGAGGGCTGGTAACCGAGGCTACACTGGAAGGGTGATAACCCCATAGATGACAACTGCAAGGACTTGTGAGCATACTCGACCCAGACTAAATGATCGCTCCAAGAAGACAGATTACGGGAGGCCACACAGCGTAGGGTTTTCTCACATTACCGATTTGCCTGCTCTGCTTGCCCATTTGTCTGGGGGTGGAACATGACACAAATTGGGGGCCTCTGTCAGAAACCACATCAGCGGGGAGGCCATGAATGCAGAAGACGTGGTTAAATGACTGCCACTGCTGTCTCCCTCACCGTGGGTAATTTGGGGAGGGGAATGAAAAGAGCCACCTTCGAGAACCAGTCCACAACAGTCAAAATTACTGTGTTGCCATGGGAAGGGGGGAGACCAGTAACCAAATCCATGGCTATGTGCGACCAGGGTCTCGAAAGGGACTGACAGTGTTTGGAGGAGCCCAGCCGGGGGGGTTACTGGAGGTCTTATTAGTCACGCAAACAGGACAAGCAGCTACGAACCGGTGTACGTCCTGCATTAGCGATGGCCACCAGAATTGCTGTCTAATGAGCATCTGGGTGCAAGTCACCCAGGGATAACAAGCGACAACAAGCCCCACTGTATGACGTGCGTCCGAACTGATCATGGAACTAACAACCGATTTGCTGGACACGTAGCGGGAGGCGCGGTGTTTCGTAGCGCAGCACAGGCTTTAGCCTTCACATCCCAGGATACCATGCCGAGTGGCGGGTAGAATGGTATCTGGTGGGATGGTAGAGGTCTCGATTTCGAAATATTGAGTCAATGAAATGGGCTTGATCTTAGAGCCCGGGCGATACGAAAGGATGAAGTTGAAACAGGTGAAAAGTAGTGCCCAGGGAGCCTGTCTAGAGTTAAGATGTTTAGCACTATGAATGAACTCTAGGTTCTTATGATCAGTCCAGATCACAAAAGGTACCCCCAAACTCTCTAACCAATGACACTACTTGCCCAATGCCAATCGGACAGCCAGCAATTCTCTGTTACCGACGTCGTAGTTCCGTTCAGCTGGTGTTAAGCGGTGCGAAAAAAGCACACGGATGCATCTTTCTGTCCGAGGAAGAGCGCTGCGACAGGACCGCTCTGACACCAAACTCCGACACACCCACCTCCACAAACCACTGACATGCAGGGTCGGGAGTTATCAAAATTGGCACGGCACAAAACTGCTTCTTTAATTTAGGAAATACGGCCTCGGCCTGCGGGGACCAACAAAAGACAGTGCGAGTGGAGGTGAGATCCATCAGAGGCGCGGTGAGTAGGCTGAAATTATGAATAAACCTGCGATAGAAATTAGCGAACCCCAGAAGCCTCTGCAACGCCTTGTGAGAATCTGGGGTTGGCCAATTGGAGATGGCTCTGACCTTGGCAGGGTCCATGAGCCCTCCCTCAGATGAAACGATGAACCCCAGGAACGGAACCATCTCTGCATGAAAAGCGCACTTTTCCGCCTTGACAAACAGCCGATTCTCTAGCAGTTGCTGAAGCACCTGCCTGACATGCTGAACATTGTCCTGGATATTCTGGGAGAAGATCAGAATATCATCTAAATAGACAAACACAAAATGGTCAACCATATCCCTAAGCACGTCATTCACGAGCCCCTGGGAGACGGCTGGGGCACTGACCAATCCGAAAGGCATAACCAAATATTTGAAGTGCCCCCTATGGGTGATAAAAGCCGTCTTCCACTCAAGGTGAGAAGTGTTGCATAAGTCCCAACTTCGTAAAGACGGATGCTCCCTGCAAATGTTCCAAAGTTGACAGGAAATGGAGAAATGGACGGGCATAATGAAAACAGAGTCCTTGAATGAGGCGTCGCTGCTTCTACTTGTGAGAAATCTGAGCCCTACCGACTTGCATGGGCTCTGCCTCGGACCGTGATTCTGGTGACCTGGCTGAAACTGTGGACTGGGTATGGTGGTCAGCTGCCGGGGTGGGTGGAGAATGGCAGCGGCAGCGACGTAGGGCCAGATGTTGATCCACTCGGATGGCCAGATCCACCAAGTCGTTGAAGCGGGAAGGCAGGTCCAAGTGATAGATTCCGACCTGGATGTCGTCAGAAACCCCATGCAGGAACCGATCCCACTTGGCGTGATTGTTCCACTCACAAGATGCAGCAAGGGTGCGGAACTCGATGGCATAGTCTGCGACCCGCTGATTTCCCTGAAACAGTCCGGATAAAACCCTCGCTGCCTCATGACCTTGAGCTGAGCGATAGAACACCTGGCAGAGCTCCATGGCGAATGCTTCTGGTGAGGTGCAAGATAACGCATGCCACCTTCATTGTCTCCGATGGGAAAGCAGAGGGCTGCAACATGAAGAACAAGGAACATTGTGAAAGGAAAGTGCAGCAGGACCCTGCCTAACCTGAGAACAGGGCTGAAGGGTTGATGCGAGCCTCTGAGTGTTCAGAAACGTGGGGAAATACCGGAGCCGGTGAGGGCGCTTCCTGGGTGGAACTGGAATCGGGAGACTGGCGGAGTTATTGAACGATAGAGGTGAGCTCAGCAAGCTGTGACGCCATCATCTCCAGAGCCCGGTTAGAAGCGGAGATCTGATCCTGCTGACATCACATTAAGGCTCCCTGCTGAGACAGGGCGGAGTGAAGAGTAGATTCCTCCACTGGGTCCATCCAGGATAGATTGTTCTGTCACAAAGGTGAGACAAAGAGACCCAAGAGCAGAGGAACAGTTCAAAGGATTTATTAACAATAAATTATAACTTCAGCAGATCCAGGTGAGGTGTGAAGATCCCAGCACCGACTGCAGAAGAAGGTGATGGGTGTGATTGTCGATGAGTGTGTGCCGACCGCGCAGTGAGCAGATCTGAGATAAGGAATCCTTCGTGAAGAGTGCGTTCGTAGACGAGTGCATGTGTTGGGGTAGTCAGGAGCAGATTCATGAGGAATCCTCCGCTAAAGAGATGTGGACGAAGAGAAGGGGTGTACAGCAAACTGAAGGCAACCACACTCCCGACACGCGGGCAGAGATGGGCAACCAAAACAGAGACACGAGACAGGACCAACTAGGCAGAGAGAGCGAGGTGAGTTACTTAAACACCAAACAACAATCTAGCAAAGAACATGACACAATGAAGGGCTTAAATGGGCAGTGAATTAGCGGAGAGACAGGTATTGCTAGCACGCTAATTAGTGGCGTGATCAGCGTTCCCATGGGAACAATCAGTGTTCCCATGGAAACACTGATCACGCATGCCAACAGCGCCAGAGTCACATGAGGGAGAGAAATAACAAAACAAACAGGACAGACTGATGAACTCACTGGAACCGTGACACAAAGGGACTGTAAGTCTGTCCCTCACATCTTCCTTATTAATCCTGTCAAAAATGAAAGATTGCGCTACTGTGAATAAGGTCCATAGACCCCATAAAAATGTTTAAAGAGCATGTTGACGTATTTCCCATGGACATAGGAAATTTGGGTGGGACATATCGAAAGCCTCATCCCTTTCAATATGTCACCCCAAATTTCAGGATTTAGTTACATCACATGAACCATTATTTGTTACTTGCTGATCGGTTGTATGGGGAGGGACATTCTCATTCAAGAGAGCATTTGATTGGACAAAAGTCTGTATAGGACAAAATGAATCATCAGTATTTTTGGTCAGTTTTCCAGGAAGAAAATTACTGTAAATTTTACATTTGTATATGGCTAAAAGTAAACTCAACGTTTAGGCGTACACTAGCATATACTGTAGATGGCCTCAAAGCAAACAGACATGGACTAAAAGTTACAAAACTCAAATTTAAAATTTTTGATTTTAATTGGATCTTTAATATTCAGCAAGAAGAGACTTAGTGACAATATAATTAGTGTCTTAAGACTACAGAACATTTTCCTTATAATTAATTCAGTATGATCTGATCTGTCTCAACATAAACATCGAAATGTTTATATTAGTCTTTAAAAAAGTATTTCTCAGAAATTAAATGTGGCCATTGAAAAAGCCAGCTATAATCCTCTAATGCAAAATAACATTGCATCCCATTGTTTGTCTGTGATTCATTTCTCTGGTAGTGGTGCTGGATGATTCAAAACGGGTAGCCAAGAGGCGTCTGATAGAGGAAAACAGGGAGAAAAGGAAGAAAGAGGAGATAGTGAAGACGCTGCACAATCGACCCGAGCCCACCGTCTCAGAGTGGGAGCTGATTCGGATGGTGACCGAGGCTCACCGCCACACCAATGCACAGGGCCCTCACTGGAAACAGAAACGCAAGTTCCTAGTAAGTGGCCTGCTCATGCCTGTATGCCTGTGTGATCTTAAGCTTTTTTCAGTGTTAAATGAAAATGTTGATTTACTGACTGTTTTATTTATTTTTTAACAACATATTTTTTATATGAAAGAGCAACATATTTTTATATGATAGAGAAATATGTACACTCAAAAATTATTTAAAAAAAAAAAGGTTTAAATTAGCTGGATTTCAATATGTTTATAGGAATATTCTGGGTTCAATACAAAATAAGATCAATTGACAGCATTTGTGGCATAATGTTGATTACCACAAAAAATCATTTTGATTCATCCCTCCTTTTCTTTAAAGAAAAAGCAAAAATCTGGGTTACAGTGAGGCATTTACAATGGAAGTGAATGGGGCCAATCTTTGGAGGGTTTACAGGAAGAAATGTGAAGCTTAGAGTTTTATAAAAGCACTTTCATTCCTCTGTTAAAACACATGTATTATTTGAGCCATAAAGCTGTTTAAATCATCATTTTTATAGTCATTGTAGGGTTTTATTACAGCGCCATGGCAACTAAGTTGTAAAATTGGCTCTAATTTTAACTTTACACAGAAAAGGTTAAAAAGTGATGTTGTCTCACTTAAATCATGTTAACAAGCATATCGTTTATGTCTTGTGGCTATACTTTTGAAACAGTGAGTATTTTAACGTTTATGTATTGGCCCCCATTCACTTCCATTGTAAGTGCTTCACTGTAACCCAGATTTTCTTTTAAAGAAAAAGGAGGGGTAAATAAAAATTAATTTTTGTGGTTATGCCACAAATGCTGTCGATTGAGCTTAACTTGTATTGAACCTGGAATATTCCTTTAACTTTGGTAAGTATAAAATAAGTTAAAAAAATGCCACAGCAAATGTAGTTGCTTTGCTATTTACCAAACTGTACTGTTTAAAACTGACTAATATTTTTACTACATTTTAAAGGTTCATTCTCCTCATTAAGTTTAATTAAATACTTAACATTTATTTGGAATTCATAAATACACTATTTAACAGATTACCCAATTTGTCATGCTATATCTGAAATGTGTAAATCTTAATATAGAAAAAAATATTTTTGAGCTTCTATATTTTGCATTAAAAAATACGTTTGCAATAATTCTTATATGTTTAAGCATTAATAGCTGAAAATTATACTGCTATAAATTCATAAACACATTTTTTCTGGGAAACGGTGGCATCTGGTGACTTATTAATTATTTTCAATCCATGCTAACTGATGATTCAAAGACTATCACAACTCATTCAACTCAACAATCTCATTCTTGCGAAACCTCAAAAACAACCATGTCTATGTTAGCCAACTAAATAACGTTACATTGTTGATGTATATAAATGATCAGAATTTGCAACAACATGTTGAATTCATCAAAGAGAACCACATGTTAAAGTTTGCAAGACATAACAACTTGTACAGTACTGTACAAAAGTTTTAGGCAGTTTTGTTGAATAGTGAGGATGCTTTCAAAAATAATAGCATGAATCATTTTTATTTATCAATTAACTTCATACAAAGTCCAGTAAACATAAAATAAATATTATCAATATTTGCTTTGACCACCCTATGCTTTAAAAATTGCACCAATTCTCCTACAGTATGTACACAACTGTTCTTTTGAGAATCGTCCCCATTGCCTCGGCAACTATTGTCACGTCGTCAAGCTGTGCATAATTCCTTCATCATGACAATTGTATTTGAATGTCAGGGGTCAAAATGCATGTTGCCTAGCAACAATATGAAGTGTTAGACAGAGTGAGTTGCCAGGATTTGAGCACTGACGACGTTGACCAATGAGCATTGATGATGACGTTTTCACAAGGCAATGACTAATACTCAGTTTATATTCAAATAACAGCATGCTCACACAAAACATGCTGGGTGAATGATTCAGATAAATCAGTTTGAGGATGGATGGATTTATGTACGGATGGATGGAAGTGATTAATGGATGGATGGATGTATGGATGGTTTTTTGTCACATTTCATTAGTAACATCTGTCAGATATTTTTGTTTTCACTCCTGTCACATCCCTATATTTGTTTGTCCTTCAGCCAGAAGACATTGGACAGTCTCCAGCCCCCACATCAGACAACGACAAAGTGGACCTGGAGGCCTTTAGTGAGTTCACCAAGATCATCACCCCTGCCATCACAAGAGTTGTGGACTTTGCCAAAAAACTGCCCATGTTCTCTGAGGTTAGTGTCTGTTGTTGCATAGATTTGCATATGTAACCAAACAGTTGCTAATTTCTTCACTGTGACCGAAAGCCCTTGAACAGATAATGGTTATTCCACATGTCTTTTGATAAATACACATTTTCATAAACATCACTGTACTGCATTATTACGATAACTGTGAGAGACAGTGACTGCTGTGAAAGAGCAATTTTCTGCTCAGCTCCAGCTGTCACAGCACAAATCACAAATCTGTGGGACTTCTCATCTTTCACTGTGTGTTTCGTCTAGTTTCACATATGTCCTTGTTTGTTATCACATCTAAGTAATACCTTAATTAAAACAGAATTGGCTGGGATTATGGGCTGTTCCTCTGCTTTAAACCAGTTGTTATTTTTTCACTCTAATTGCTCCTGTGAACACATAATCACAAATCATCACTTGGTGCCTTAGTATACTGGAGGAAATCGAAGCTTCTTTTCTGTCTTTAGTTGAGGAGAGATGTTTGTGATTTCAGTCTCACTAGGAATCCCAAAAGGCCATAATTTCTGTGGCAGATCTGTAAATGTCAAAAGAATAATGTGTTGTCCTGTAAAAGGCTCAACAATAAGGATTTTCTCCACTAGCACAGTTGGGCCAGTAGTCCAGATTTTACTTGCCCTGCCAAAATTTTCACTGGCCACATCAAAAATATTATAATTATTTTAGCTTCAAATGTTATTATTATTTTAACTATTTAGAGTGTAAAAAAAATATAAAACGTGTTTACTTAAAAGCTATGATATAACAATGATCCTTATGCGGAATATTCATAAGCACGCTTTTGCTGGAAAATTATTAAACACGGTGTGACACGTTACTGATTTGTTTATAATTTTAAACCAGTTCTAACTGATGCTTACAAGACTACCACAAAACATTATTGCATATTTTGACATCATCTATGTGAGATAACATTACGTTGGTGACGAATCTACAACAGCTCAATTTGCAACAATGTTCCCTTTTTATAGAAAGCCAATTGTTTGAGTTTGCAAGATATGTACTTGATAAACAATGTAAAATGTTGTTAGGCTGCACTGGGCAAGGAACAGTTCCATCAGCTGTCCTGAAACTATCTCACACTGGCTCTGGACCTTCGGGTCATCCTTACTGTATGCTCTATTCTCTATTATTGGTGTACAGCTGCCTTGTGAAGACCAGATTATCCTGCTGAAAGGCTGCTGTATGGAGATTATGTCCTTGCGTGCGGCAGTGCGGTACGACCCAGAGAGCGAGACTCTGACCCTAAGCGGAGAGATGGCTGTCAGTCGAGAGCAGCTGAAGAACGGAGGGTTGGGGGTGGTGTCTGATGCCATCTTTGACTTGGGCAAGAGCCTGTCACAGTTCAATCTGGATGACTCAGAGGTGGCACTGCTGCAGGCTGTACTGCTCATGAGTTCAGGTGAGAGCTACAGCAAGATATGGGTTTTCTAAAAAGCATTGCAATGACCCAAACTCACACCATTGGTTGAGTCAGTGTTGCTGTGTCAGGCTGATCGGGATGCTCAAACAAACAGACCAAACAAGCTCCAAAATAAGCACCATAAAAGTAGTCTATAAGACTCGTGCACTATATTCCAAGTCAAATTTTAGTCGTCATTCATTGATAAGTGTTCCCTCTGTCACCACATGTGGTCAGGCGAGACACATCACTATTTGCATTTGATCACTTAAATAAGTCTCCTGTGACCACTTGTGTTCGAATTTCGAGGAGAGGGTCTCTGATTTCATGACGACATATATCAATCGCAATGTCAATGTGTTACTACATGATAATAAAGTGCAACAAAGTCAGACAAAACAAGGAAAATGCGAACAAAACCACAGTTTCTCCCAGATGCAGTTGAAATTTAATCTATAAAGAAATGCAACATTTCGAACTAAATTATCTGTTGTTTTAGTGAAGTACCTGTATTGCTGGGCTTCAGATGTGTGTGCTTCTCATTTTTGTCACTGCATGTTAATACAGACACACTGAAGAAGATCCGTGAAGTTCTCATGAAATGCATCCTAATACCAGGTGCAAATGGGTATATGCCATTTTCAGTGAATAGAGATACAGAAAGCCACAGAAAAAATTATCAAATTTCTTCAGCATACTTGGAATAAAGCACACGAGTTGTTGTGATCATACAGACTACTTTTATGATACTTTAATGGCGCCTATTTCTTTCTATCATCAATGCACTTTAAGTCGCTTTGTATTGGTTCGTCTGCCAAATGAATTAATGTAATGACTGAATTTACTTGTGTTTCAATCTTGCATTGTGCAGATCGTTCAGGACTGACGTGTGTGGAAAAGATCGATAAGTGCCAGGAGATGTACCTGTTAGCGTTTGAGCACTACATCAACCACCGCAAGCACAACATCTCACACTTCTGGCCCAAGCTGCTGATGAAGGTGACGAACCTCCGCATGATTGGAGCCTGTCACGCCAGCCGCTTCCTGCACATGAAAGTGGAGTGTCCCACAGAACTCTTCCCCCCACTCTTCCTGGAGGTCTTCGAAGATCAGGAGGTGTGAGCCACAGGGGAACTTGGGGGGGGGGGGGGCAAAACTGATCATGAATTTATTTTTGCAAAGCATACCAGAATCATTTTTTTTTTTTTTTTTACCTCCTCATGCAAAACCGAACTGGGTTTTTTTTTTTTTTTTTTGCACCATTGGTAGCTTGTCAGTTGTGTCTGGGATTAGTTTTTGGGGTGTCAGCCTACACTCATTTCGACCCCACTGTCACCTGCCATTCAGATTCCTCCAACAGACAGTAAAAAGCTAGCATGCATCAACCTACCTCTCGTGCCAACATACCTCCCAACTTCAAAAGGAGCTTATTTTAAAAGCATGACAAACAGACCTGGACAGTGAATGTTCCTCACTGAGGAGTCAATGGATCTCAGAGTGCTTTAGAGCCAGCTCAGATGATTTCAACCATCTTTGTTCCGGAAATATTTTTCCCATTAATTTTTTCCATAGGAATTTAATTTCAAAGATTTTCACAAAAGAGTTCTAAACCATGAACCAAACCAACCAGCTCCAAGGTGAATCACAATATTACAAACTTTCATGTGAAGCAAAAACAGTATTTGAAAACGGGACAAAAAGACAACTGTGTACTTAATGTCTTTAACGAGGGAATGAACTACAATCCCATGAAGCATTGCAGATGACATAATCTAATTAAAAACTATGGAAAAATATAAAAGTATTGATTTGAATTTGTTGATTATAAGAACAGAAAATATATACCTAAAGTTATTGCAAAATATTCAGATATGTAAAAAAATATAAGTAGTTTGAGAGTGTAGGGTGACTCGATTATGTCATCCACAATACTTTATGCAGTGGGAGATACCTGCAGAGCTCTTTTGGTGCACTTTGTAGTTCTGCGATTCTCTGATTGGTGGATCATTCTTTGCAGGATTATAGGTAGTTCATAACCAGGAATTCGGCTATTAAACAATATTTTTTAAATGAAGTTGAAATAACATTGACTAATGGCTTCAACAGACGCATATACCATCGATTAAGAACATTGGAGCTCACGTTAGGTCTGTATTTAAAGGTTAATAAGTTATTATTAAAAAATAAAATTGTTTAAGGAAAAAATGAATGGGAAGTTTACTTCCGTAACCTGAATGTTGCTCCTAATAGCTATTTCAAAACATGTTTAAGAAGGTTCAAGCTGTTTTTGGAAGGACAGAGGAAACCAAGAACAGCATTAAACACCCACGTGATTATGCAAAACTTTGCTTTAAAAGATAGACCTAAAAATAATGCTTAGCTCCCTCAAATAACGATAGTATTTTAGCACTCGGCTTCCTCTTTGAGTGCATTGAATATCTCCTTTGAAAACATACTTACCTGTATGCACTCATACACTCTGTATATACATTAATATGTTGTGTGAACTTGTATGGGTTCAAACCTTCTCATACCTCATATGCACCAGCATATAGACATACATGTAGCAACATGTACATACATGTATGCATGCTTTTGATTCTACCTGCACCATCTCATCTATCCTCTTGCAGTGTATAAAGTTCTCATATACCTTCCTACCTACCATATCTACCTGCATACATACCAGAGTACATGTATTGCATACATACGATACCTAAGCTGAAAATGTTGTGACCTCATCTTCTAAATAGCCTCTTGTTGCTTTCCGCTGTTTGCCTCCATATGACACAAACAGCTTTTCTCCTTTTTCTCAATATGCTTTTTGGTCTTGGGTCTTCATTCCTAGACACATGCATCTTCTCATCCTGGCCTACAGATATAACATATGAAAGCTCAGCCTACAGAGTATGGTGGTACCATAGTTCAGTAATGGTAATACCACGATACTTTGATATATACAGTCTTCATTTACCATGTTATTTAAGTTACTTCAAAGAATAACATGGTATTACCATGTCCAAATATCCATTGCCATGGTAATTTTGCTATGTTTTTGTTTGTGAGGCCAAACACTGTGTCCTAAACAGATGCGACAAGATAAACTGACAAACGATAAAGCTATCTCTTCCATGTCAATCTGAGTTGATGTCCTAACCAACTGCGATGAGCAACAAGACATTTTGTCAGTTGATTGGTTTCTATTTCAGCAGCATGGCATTGGGTAGTCCTGCTCACATTGATATATTGCAGATGGTATACATCAAATGTTCTGATTAGCTTTAATTGTGCCGCATTGCACAGCATTTCTGCTTTCAGTGTTGACAGACAAATCACTTCTCACTGAAATCTTCTTGTAGCTTACCTGGTTTGGACACGTGTAAGTATTACCCCCTAAAATCAATCCATCCTGCTGTTTTTTGGAATTTATTTTTGCAAATGACTCTAAGATAATCAGGAAAAGGTACATGGCTCAAAAATCCCTGAATAGTTCATCTTCACAATTTTTGAAAGTCTTGACAACCTCTTTGCACGAGGAAATGAAATGAGTGTCACTTTCCTCATCATGTCTTCAAACAGACTCTACCTCACCCCTTATCCATGCATTGGAAAGTACATTCACACTCACCTGCCTTGACATAGCCTACATATGCCTGCTTAAACCTTTACATAAGCATATCCACATTTACACTAAGAAGGCATACATTTGTTCACTCATATCAGTAGCGGTTATAGCGCTTGTTTTGACTTTGTGGGTGGTTGGAAATGAGATGGCTGGTGGAGTTCAGGGTGCACACTTGTCTGTGTGGGCGCCTCATGCTGCCCCCCACCCCCCCTCCCCCATGAAAGATGCTGCCCTGGGACTTCCCATGTCGCCCATGCCTAAATCTGCCCCTGCTCATGTTGTCATCTTTCTTACCTTTTCACTTGTGTAATGTGGGCCCAAGTGTCAGTCTTGTTCCCTGTTTCTGAGGACCTGCCAGGCTCTGTTTTTTCCTGGATAGGTGTGGATGAATTTCACTGTGTTGTAACAGAGCTAACAGATTGTTCAGCAAAATCATTTGGTTTAAAGAGATAGTTTACCTTTAAAAATAGAAATTCTGTCATCATTTACTCACCCTCATGTAATTTTAAAGCCTGTACAACTTTCTTCGGTGGAACACAAACAGATAAATTACTGACTTAAATTTCAGTCTGTTTCTCACATAAAGGACCACTTTTATGGTGCTTTTGCATCCTTTATGAAGCTCAAAAGATTCAGTCCCCATTTATTGTAATTGCAGGGAAAAGAGTGACCAGTACAATCTTCAGAATTTCTCCTTTTGTGTTTGTTCTACAGAAGAAAGAAAGTGAAACAAGTTTGGAACAACATGAGGGTGAGTAAATGAAGGCAGACTTTTATTTTTTGGGGTGAACTATCCCTTTGAGAAAGTTCTGGAGAGAAGCACAGGAAGATGGCCCCAGTGTAATGGCTCTCAGCCAGTAGGTCCTGAAACCTCATTTCTTGTCAGCCCAGTTCTACAACCCCATGCCTCCAAACCAGACACATTTATGTCCTCTTATTCTTGTAAGAACTGTCAGTCAAGCAACCATCTTCATGCTCAAAACCATACATGAAGAGCTGTACATGAACTCCTGCCCAGCAAAAGACACAGCCAGACCCAAAAGCATCTCTTCAAATAGTTTAACCGGCTCAGTTTTCAGGTTCAAATAGATAGCAGGGTTTTGACCGCAGTCGGATGTCCCATTGTACTGATACTGTGTCACTGTGATAATGAAGCATGAATGTGACACAGACAAACAAAAGGGCATACAGGACAAACTCACTGTGACTCAGCCAAACTCAGGCATTGAGCACCCATCAGGCCCCAGGCCATGCACCTGACTCAGGCTCAATCCAATCCACCAGCACTGCAGAGATGCACTGCCCACAGTCATAATCTACTGCACCAGCAAGGGTCAGCTAAGCCCTGTCCACAGACCCTGTTATTATTAATGGGGAATCAGAAAGCCTTCTTTCCTGGACATACCAACTTGATTTAAAGCACTTTTTATTAGAACAGAGTTTACTCTTTCACAACTAGCCAAGTTGGTCATGCATATACTGGCCAAGATCAACCAAAACAATCCCAAATTGCTCTTGAAATGACTCTTAAAGACTAATTTTACTTGATCTTTTGAAATAAAAATGAGCTTTTTCACCATTAGCCTGAACGATTCTAAGCATTTAACGGTTCCAGTAGCAATTGCACTTAAAAACTGTTCAGTATGGCCCGGATTTCTCACCATGGTTAACTAACCATACTCAGGACAGAGAATCATTCTGGTGGAACGACTTAAGTGATGTGCCGACTCATAAATGGTCACTTGCCCAGTCGGTCCATTCTAATTTTGATTTTGCTGAACCACAGTGGAAAAGAAACTGAAACCTTTCTGACGAGCCAGGATCGAAATGGAAAGGCACGATTCCGCAATGAGAACCGTTCAGCCCGATGGTGGAAAAGCGGCTAAAATGTCTGAAAGGAAACTGTCACTTTCAGAATTCAATACTTCCTCCTCAGTAAAAGACCATTTATTGAAACTAACTTGCAAAAACATCTAGTTCTGAAATCCTTGGCGTTATAAACCTGAAACCACATCAATGATGCCTAGAGGGGAAAATGGTAATGAAAAGCTAAATCATGACTTGTGTTTTTGCTGGGAAAAAAAACATAGGCGGACCTCAGAAAATAAAAATAAATAATAAAAATGTATGATATGACCCCTTTAACAGATAAACATGGGCATTGATGTCCCTTCGATAGCTCTCTGAATCATTCTCACTCACCAACATATTTTAGCTGCCTCTGGATTCCACAAATCTCTTGTCTGGGATGTAAGGTCCAAAAGTTCTATAAATGTGTAAAAAAAAAAAAAAAAAAAAAAGTCCTGCCATTCCATTAAGACAGCGAACCTGTTCTATCTCCTGATGAGGAATGTAAAAAAATAAAAAGAGAACAATCATTCTCTATAAAACACATTTCTGTACTGAGAAAGTCTTGCTGTTATAATCATGCATTTTATGGACTTGTAAGACATTTACAGATGGAATGCGTTATTTACGAAGGTATGACTGGGACTGTGAATTTTGGACAGTGAATGGGTTGTGATAAAGAGGAACAAATGTTCAGAGTGTGAAACTAATGTGTGAACAAAGTTCATGTCAGGCACTGCATTTTTGTAATTGTTTTCAATATGAACTGTATGGTGGGTGTGTAAGTGCTCACTGTGGACAGCCACAGTGCTTCTCATGTGTTCAGTCTGGTTTTACACATCTGATTATAATTAACGCTGTCTATCTCCCATATCAAGATGCTGTTGCAGGGATCAGTTGATTTTAGAAATTTTAGGTAGAACAAATACCTCTATGTCAACAGCTGTTCATGCCTCATAAAAATTATACATGGGGAAGTTTGATTTAGAGCCACACTAATTTCTAATGTATAAATATTACTAAGTGTTAAAGGGATAGTTCACCCAGAAATGAAAATTCTGTCATCATTTACTCACCCTCATGTTGTTCCAAACTTGTATGACTTTCTTTCTTCAGTGGAGAACACAAAAGGAGATGTTAGGCAGAATGACGCTCATTCACATTCATTGTATGGATAAAAGATGCAATGAAATTGAATGGTCACTGAGACTACCATACTGCTTAAAATCTCCTTTTGTGTTCAATGAAGAAAGTCATATGGGTTTGGAACGACATGAGGGTGGGTAATTAATTACAGAATTTTCATTTTGGTGAACTATTCCTTTAAACAGTAATTCTAACTCATTCACAGGCTGCCATGATGTGAAGTGGCCTTCAGTTATAAGGGTTGAATGAATGAACTGTAGTTGTGTCCTAATTTGTTGTTGAGAAACCCAATTAAAACTGAATGAGAAAAAGATGCCAAGATTTTTATCCACCCAGACAGATAAATATCTACAGCAGATCTTTATACAAAGTGCTGACACAGTCTTTCTTTGATTAGAGAACCAACACTACTAGTACTTTAATGTAGGCTCCATCTCAGGAGCTCATCATCTTACTATTTTCATCAGGGTCTAACCCACAACACTTATAAAAGCAACTATACATGGCTGAAACCATACCCATCCTCAACACAGGCCTGTCAAGAGACCTCTAACCTCACTGGCCTTCATTTTGAAAAGCTGTTCAGTGCAATATTAATTTTTATGTTCAGCAAGTGACATGTATGTATTATTTTGCTTTAAAGGGATAGTTCACCCAAAAATGACAATTCTGTCATCATGTTGTTCCAAACTTGTATGACTTTATTTCTTCTGCGGTACACAAAATGAGATGTTAGACAGAATGTTAACCTCAGTCACCATTCACTTTCCTTGCATTTTTTTTTTTTTCTCCATATAATGAAAGTGAATGGTGAATGAGCCTAACATTCTACCTAATGTAATGTCTTTTGTGTTTTATTGAAGAAAGAATGCCATATGGGTTTGGAGAAAGGGTAAGTAAATTATGACAGAACTTTCATTTAAGGGTGAACAATCCCTGAAGCAATGCTTGTACCTACACTTTCTCCACCAAAAATAGTTCTGTAATGACAAACACATGAAAATGAACTTGTATCGCAAAACAAAGCTCGCACAGTTGTTCATAAAAAGTATGTATGTGTGTGCACTGTGTCCTTTTCTTGCTTGTGGACATGTAAGACCAAGATAATGTATGTGCAGAACACTAATTTGGATGCTAGTCATGCTCAAACAGGAAGTGGTGTTGAGATGACCTCTTCTGTTTAGTGCTATGGGTCGGTGGTGAACATTTAGTGCTTTGTTAAATCATCCTTTGTAGCATTGTATGTTATCCCTTTATGAAACTGTCTCATAGTACCAACCTGTAGTTGATGAAGGCCCTTGGTCACCATGAGGTTATTTCCCACAATGCCTCAGTTAAGTGGATTATTGGATGCAATGCAGACTTTCTTTGTTTTTCTTTTAATATTTCAATTTTTTAAAGACAAGCTAGAAAGATCAAACTGACTTTTAAACAGTTGGGTCTTTTGAACTAATGGCCTTCAATGGACTGTTTTTGGCTTGGTAAAAAATTAAAATAATAATTCTCTCAGCTGTTATACTTGCATGTAGTCAAAACTGAAGTTTACAGTTAAGATGAATTATCTTCTCACATGCAGAAACCAATACTATCAAGTAAGAATATGTAATATTAGAAAATGTCCTTTTCGCAGCTATACAATCAAAATGCATTGATGTGTACAACAGCATACCAATCAGAGGATAGCAGAGAAAATATGGGAAGGGTTTAAGAGTAACTCAGGTATGTGTGCTACTTTTCACTTTAATAAATGTTTAATAAATTATTGTTGTCTGTTGTGAAGACCTCTTGTCTTTGACTTTTCAATTATGTTGTCATTTGTCAAACCCACAATCAAATCAAAACATTTATCTAAAGTAGTAAATAGACTGCTGATGTTTCCAGCATCAGCTTATTAGCATTATCTTTGTAGCGAATGATTTCCAAAAGTTTTACCAAAAACTTTATTTTTGTGGGCATAACTTTTCTAGACTATTCAACTGTAACATACTCTTATGGCAACAAGAACAGTATATTTAACATAAAATCTGACATTAAAGGGGGTTGTATTAGAGAAACGTGCTATCTTCAAGGGATAGTTCACCCAAAAATGAAAATGTTCTCATCATTTCCTCACCCTCACGCCATCCCAGATGTGTATGACTTTCTTTCTTCTGTGGAACACAAATGAAGATTTTTAGAAGAATATTTCAGTTCTGTAGGTCCATACAATGCAATTGAATGGTGACCAGAACTTTTAAGTGCCAAAAATCACATAAAGGCAGCATAAAAGTAATCCATATGACTCCACTGTTTAAATCCATATCTTCAGAATTTATATGATAGGTGAGGGTCAGAAAAAGATCAATATTTAAGTTTTTTCTTTTTTTTTTTTTTTTTTTACTATAAATCTCCACTTTAACTTTCTAATTCTGAAAGTGAAAGTGGAGATTTATAGTAAAAAAAGATTCAAATATTGATCTGTTTCTCACCCCCAGAGTCTTGTGGATTACCTTTATGCTGCCTTTATGTGATTTTTGGAGCTTGGAAGGTCTGGTCACCATTCATTTGCATTGTAAGGACCTACAGAGCTGAAATATTCTTCTTAAAATCATCATTTGTGTTCAGCAGAAGAAAGAAAGTCATACATATCTGGGATGACATGAAAGTGAGTAAATGATGAGAGAATTATCATTTTTGGGTGAATTATCACTTTAAGTCTTAAAATCTGACAAATTCAAATTAGGATTCTAAAATTACCATGGTTACTAAACAGCTAAAATAGAATTCTAGGTAGGATGTTTCTGTAATACGACCCCAGATAGTCTATAGAACAACAGTAACATACACTGCTCAGTAATACAAATACTCAAAGTATTTTCAACAAAACAGAAGAACTGTAGAATATGTCACTGTTTAATACTACTAACTGCAAACACAAATAAAGTGGAATAAAAAAAGGGACATGTTTAATGCTGACAGCTTTCCTTCACCTTCCAGTCTGTCATTTAGCTGGTAAAGCTGATGCAGAAATCCATCACTGGGTCCAATTTCACGTTCCTCTCTCACTGTGGCCAGTGCAGCATGTCTATCCATTCTGTGATGCAGCATTAGGTATGTAATGACTAGTGCAGCTGAATGGCTGTAACCTTTCTGACAGTGTACATACACCTTACCTGAAAACCAAAACGTGAGACTTATGTGAAAAGCTTGATATATATATATATATATATATATATATATATATTTAAAATGTAAATTATATCCCTCATGATACCCCAGATGTGTATGATTTTCTTTCTTCTGCTGAACACAAACAAAGATTTTAAGAAGAATATTTCAGCTCTGTAGATCCATACAATGCAAGTGAATGGTGACCAGAACTTTGACGCTCTAAAAAGCACATAAAGACAGTATAAACATAATCCATCAGACTCCAGTGGTTTAATCAATGTCTTTCTAAAGCGATAAAGTTGGTTTTGGTGAGAACAGACCAAAATATAACTCCTTTTTCACTGAACATCATGACAGCAGTCTCTTTAGCGATCATGATTTCAAGCTCGATTTTACTTCACTTCAGAAGATATTGATTAATCCACTGGAGTCTTATGGATTACTTTTATGCTGCCTTTGTCTCCTTTTTGGAGCTTCAAAGGCCTGATCACCATTCATTTGCACTGTACTGACCTACAAAGATGAGGTAATCTACAAAAAATCTTAATTTGTGCAGAAGAAAAGAAAGTCATAGACATCTGGGATGGCATGAGGGTGAGTAAATGATGAGATGATTTTTGAGTGAACTAACCTTTTAAACTGGTTTAAGCAACTTGTTTCATCAGGGTTAAGGCCAAGACACAATGGTGGCAAGGGAAAACTGAGAGTATAAAAGAAACCTTCAAGAGGTCCTATCTTAACATATAATTGTTAGGCTGAAAATTATAACAGTAAGTTCAAGTCCTGGAACTGGATTGGTCAAGTGGCATTCCAAGCGCGCTCATATTAAGTATAACAACACTGGGACACTTAAAGGTGCTGTTAGCGGACGTCGACAGGCTGATCGACGGACGCGCCACACTAGGAGCGGTCGATTCGCGGTTGTTTGTGGAGAGCGCAATTGTATGGTAAAGCAACATCGTTTGGCGGTTAGCATAATCTGTACTCTGCCTGTATAAACATGTCAACTAGCTCAGATGGAGAAAATGGAAATGAAATGGAGTGGATTATAGCTAAATCTGTGAAGCAGAAAAGGGCATTGAAAGGAGAGGATCGGAGGGCTAGAATGAGAAGTTCGACTGATAATAGTGAGTCTGGTAGAAGTAATACGATGAAAAAATCAAGATCTAGTCTACATGATAGTCAGAGCAGTTTTCATCTTACACAAACTATTGAGTGGAAAGTTGTTGTTGAGTTCAATCAAGATGGTGGGCATTATCATCCAATAAGACAAACAAGTGCAATAATAAAACCTGCTAGATTATTGAACAACAAACAGCAGCAGGATAAGATACTAGCCGTTGAGCATGTCTATGGAAGATGTCAAAAAAGAGATGCAAGGAGGTAAGATAATAGAGGCCACAAGACTGAAAAGTAAAAAGGATGGTTCAATTAAGGAAACATTATCTGTAGTAATTCAGTTTGAGAAAAGTTTGCCAAAATCAGTGCAAATGGGATGTATGATCTTTAGAGTACGGGAATTTATCCCAAATCCTCTTAGATGTTATAAATGCCAAAGAATGCTACACATAGCTCAGCAATGTAAAGGTAAACTAAGATGTGCGAGATGTAGTGGTCAGCATGAGTATGGAAAATTTGAAAAAGAAGGCCAAAGTGAAATGCTGTAACTGTGGAGGAGATCACAGTGCAGTTTATGGAGGGTGTATTGTGCAAAAAAGAAGCCAAAGAAGTTCAAAGAGTAAAGATAATGAGTAAAACCTCATATGCAGAAGCTCAAAAGCAAGTCAAGGAGAAGGGAAATACTTACAGGAATGACAACAGAAGAGGCCAATATTATACAGGCCTAAGGGATGACATATCATCAGGTTGTCAGGAGGTAATCCATGGACCGGTCCCTATGGTGACTGAATGTAATCACAAGTGTAAAGTTCATGAGGATATATTAGTAGTGAAGAAAGTGAAGTATGTGGCCTTCATTTGTCACATTAATAATGTTACCTCACAATTTAAAAAGAAAAGTGATAGAATAAAAGTCATTGTAGAGGCGGCAGGTAGGTTTCTTGACATGAGAGAAATTAAAGCAGATCAGATACATGCATAGTTAACAGTAACTGAAGGTGGAGAAAATGCACATGCTGAGGGTTGAGATGATTATGGTTCTGCACATACTTCAATGGAACACGAGAAGCCTTATAGCTAATGGTCAAGAATTTAAAAAGTATATTTACGATTTGGAAGTAGTTCCAGAAATAGTATGTGTTCAAGAAACATGGTTAAAACCTCAGCTTGATTTTAGAATTCCAGGATATAATGCAATAAGACATGATAGAGGTAACAATCAAAGTAGTGGAGGGTGTGCTACCTTTATCAAAGATGGGGTAGCTTTCAGAGTGATTACATCTCCTGAAGAATGGGAATGTAACGTAATTGAAATCTGTTGTGCAGGAAAAGAAGGAAATATTAAATTAATTAATTTTTACAATCCATGTAAAAAGTTAATTATTGAAATGTTAAATGAAATAGGAGGAAAGGTTTTTAAAAAGGAAATTTGGTGTGATTTTAATGCTCATAGTAGTTTATGGGGTGGAAATTACACAGATAGTCATGGAAGAATAGTTCAAGAGTTAATGGATGAAAGAACATTAGTCTGTATTAATGATGGAAAAGGAACAAGAGTAGATGTGAATAGGGGGTCAATTTCATGTTTGGACATTACTCTGGTATCAGATAAGTTAGTTAATAAGTGTGAATGGTATGTCAAGAAAGACTCGACCGTAGGAAATGATCATTTCCCAGTTCTCACTATAATAAATACAAACGTATCAATGCAAGTAGGGAACTCGATCACTAGATGGTGTTTTGATAAGGCTGATTGGGAAAATTTAAAAATATGTTGTAGGAAATCAGCACACATGGTTACATTAGAAGGTACCATAGAGGAATGCTCAAGACAAGTAACAAATTATATACTTAATGCTTCGACATTATGTATACCAAGGAAAGTAACAAAAGGGAGAAAGAAAGTTGTACCGTGGTGGAATGAGGAGTGCAGTAGAACCATTAAAGAAAGAAATAAAGCATTTAGAGTATTAAAGAAACACTTAATACATGAGAACATAATTTATTACCAAAGGAAAAGAGCAATTGCCCAAAGGACAATTAAAAATACCAAAAAGAGGACATGGAGGGAATTCTGTTCCACCATTGGTAGTGAAACTGAACTAAAAGATATCTGGAACATGTTTAAACAAATGAGTGGGAAAAGGAAGGTAACAAAAATCCCTGCATCAGAAGATGGAGAGAAGACAAAGAGAAGGCAGATGTTCTGGGAATCTCGTTTGCTGCAATACACAGTGGTGAACATCTAGATGATATACATAGACAAGAAAAAGAATGGGCAATCAGGGTAAATGAAGATGTGAGGGGAAAAGAGAGAAGATGATATGTCAGCTCTTGATGTGGATATTTCAATGTTGGAACTTAAAATAGCTTTGCAAGTCACACGTTTAGACAGATGCCTGTGGAAACTTTGAAGATTATACAGAGACTCTTTAATAAAATATGGAGGTAAGGAGTTATTCCGAATGTGTGGAAAGAGGTGATAATATTACCATTCAACAAACCAGGGAAAGATCCTGCTAATCCAGGAAATTACAGGCCCATTGCTTTGACCTCACACTTATGTAAATGGATGGAAAAAATAATAGTAAGTAGATTATCATATGTTCTGGAACAGAGAGGATTATTATGCAAGTATCAGTTTGGATTTAGAAAAGGAAGATCCACAACTGACACTCTTGTTCGAGTAAGTAATGAAGTGGAAAAGGCTATGAAAATGAAAGAGTTAATGGCAATAGTCTATTTTGACATTGAAAAGGCATACGATTCCATGTGGAGGGAAGGGTTGCTCATTAAATTAAGTAATATGGGTATGGGAGGGAGATTATATAATTGGATACTAGACTTTTTATCAGACAGGAAAATTAAAGTCAAGGTTGGGGAGGAAGTGTTAAATTAAGATAAAAATTAAGAGAACCAATAAAGAAAATGGGAAAATTGTCATATAAATGGGGGTTTAAGCTGTCAGTGAGTAAGTCCTGCTATATGATATTTACAAATAAGCAAAAGATTGATGTTGAGAAGTTGACACTATATGGGAAGCCAATGGAGAATGTGTCTAAGTTTAAGTACTTAGGACTATGGCTAGATGATAAATAAACATGGAAAGTGCATATTAAACAAATAGAATCAAAATGCAAGAAAGTAATAAATTTACTAAGAGCATTGGCTGGATATGATTGGGGGGCTGATAAGCAGTCACTAATTGATATATACAGAGCTATTATGAGATCAACAATTGATTATGGATGTATAGTCTATGGAGCAGCAGCTAAGACAATACTCCTAAATATAGACAGATTACAGTATAGAGCTCTACGGCTCTGTATTGGAGCCATAAAGTCAACCCCCATTAATGCTGTTCTAATAGAAGCAGGTGAAATACTATTGGAGCTCAGGAGAGAAAAATTATCACTTACATACTGGATTAGGTTAAAAGGATGTGGAGAGGAAAACCCCACAAAAATAACAATTCAGAACTGTTGGGAATTTGACAAATTTAAGAGAAGTGGATTTGGATGGACATCGAAAGGAAGAGCTAGGGAATATGGCTTGGAGTCTATAGAGTTCCCTAGGACTTCCCCAATTAGTAATATTCCACCATGGCTTTATCCAGCAACAGAAGTAGATATTAATATATTAGAGAAGAAAAGAGAATGACAGAGGAATGAAGTGGTTACAAAGCAAGTTTATATGTAAGAAATAAGTATTTCAACTACCTTAAAATTTACACAGATGGGTTAAAGAATAAGCAAGGGGGTGTGGGAATCGGTGTATACATTTCTGAGTTTAAAATAACTATAGCTAAAAGACTTTCTGATTATATATCAGTGTACACAGCAGAATTAGTGGCAATTATAATAGGGTTACAGTGGGTTGAAGAGGTTAAACCAGACATAGTGGTAATATGCTCTGATTCAATCACTGTTTTGGGAAGCATCCAATCGAGGAAAAGTGATAACGATCTTATCATAGAACTATTTAAAAAAAAAAAAAAAAAAAAACATTAGGATCCACAGAGATGGTATTGATGTGCAGTTTTGTTGGTTGCCAGTTCATGAGGGTCTGAAAAGAAATGAGGGAGCTGACTTGCTTGCAAAAAAAGCTTTACAAAAGGAAATTGCAATATCAATTACATTAGGAAAAGGAGAAGGAAAAGCCCTGATTAAGAATAAAGGTATGGCGATTTGGCAGGAAAAGTGGTATGAAGATCTGAAAGGAAGGAGATATTATAAAATTCAAAAATCAGTTAAAATAAAGGTATATAAAGAAAAGAACAGAAGAGAGGAAATAACAATAACAAGACTCAGACTAGATCACTCGGGATTAAATAGTACGTTGGCTGTTCTAGGGAAAAGAAATAGTAATAAGTGTGCTAACTGTGGAGATAAAGAAAATGTAGATCATGTCATCATGCATTGTTCCATATATGAATCTGACAGAAGAAACTTACATGACAAAGTAAGAGAAACAGGACGGGCGTGGGATCTAAAAGGGGTATTGGGAACAGAAGGGGAGAAAGAAGGGGTAAGAGAGATCAGGAGGGCACTTTTTACCTTTTTAAAATGCACTAGATTGAATAATAGAATATGAGCGAAGTGACATGGTGATACACACTCTTGTACAGTAGGTGGCGGTATGCACCTTTAAAAGTTGTTTGCGATCCGCCAAAAAACGAAGAGGAGAAGAAGGTGCTGTTAGTGATTTTTTTATGAAATGTTATGCAGAAAATGTTCCTTCTCTCTGAAATATATCTCATCGGTCTCTGTGACCGCACCAGACTGTGTAAACAGCGAACAAAGATGTGATTGCGGGCCGCAAATTTCCCTCCATGTATCAAATAATTGTCAACTGAGGGCGCTATTTTGCTCATGTTGTGCTTGTCGGTCTCAACGGTATCTTTGGAGGGCGGTGTTTTTGAAAGAGGGGCATGTATAATTCAACGGCTCAGCCTCGTGGAAGTTTCAGAATGACTCATATCGCTTAATGCACCAGCTGTTTGTATCACTCCTCTGACTTTCCAAATAGTGGTGGGGATTTAAATGAATTGATTTCACTGATTCGTTTAGACAATAGTATCAATAGCAGATTACATATTTACGACAGCAGATGGCAACAAATTAACGTTTTTTATGATATGACTGAATCCTTGAAGCATTAATTTATTATAAAACACTGAGTCGTTCCAGAGATTATTTAGCAGAGACGGGCCACTTCTGTTCAAATGAATGGGACAAATTGGAACGCCCAATGGCAGCCAATGGGACAAATTGGAACGCCCAACGGCAGCCAATGGTCAACGGATGTAGAAAGGAAGTCCCGCCGTACAGGTAAAAGAGCCAATCATCTTTTAGATACAGACATTGGCTGTCAATCAACTCGACAGTTGTTTTTTTAGCGTTAGGCCATCTGAGGTAAAGAAACACAATTTATGATACTAGTGTTGTCAGATTTTACTGCTGATTTGAAATATGTTCTTTGATCGTAATCTTGACCAACCATGTAGGAGATTTCGGTCTTTTCCCATTCAAGTAGATAGGAGCTGCACTGGCATGACTGGAAATAGCCTCCCGAGAGTGTTCCAAAGATGGCCGACGGTGGCCTTACTTGCTTGAAAGACTTTGGTCGTTCTCATTCACGAAAAAACGGAAGTCAACGAGAACGATTCATTACACCACTTATTCGAAACAAAATAATGTTGTAGCAGAGACAGTCACTTGTATTAAAATGAATGGGAGAAATTTGAACTCCCAACAGTCAGTGGATGTAGAAAAAGGTAAAGAGCCAGCCACCTTTTAAATACACATCGCCTGTCAATCAACTCGAGAACGCGCATGCGCATTAGCTATACAAGCCGGGAAAATTCCATTTTTAGCAAAATCTGAGGTAACAGAAGCACAATTTTTGATACCAGTGTCATCAGATTTTACTGCTGATTTGAGATATGGTCTTTGATCGTAATCTTAACCAAACATTTTGGAGATTTCAGTCTTTCCCCATTCAAGTAGATAGGAGCTGCATTTGTATGTCGCTTGTTTACATACAAAAATTGCTGCCCGAGATCATTTCAAAGATGGCCGCCAGTGTCTTGCTAGAAAGACTTTGGCTGTTCCTGATGCTTTGGCCACTTTAGGAACTATTTTCACTAGCGGATAAGAAATGCTTTATCTAACTGGCCAATTTGGTCTGAAATGTAAGTTACTAAATATTATTTACTTGATTGTTGAACTGTTGTTTGCTGTATAAAATCATGCAGTTGAAACAGTGTGATAATGCGTAATTCACACAGACATTTATTTGATTAGAACTGACTTTTTTTTATTTTTATAAAATGTGACAGAATTGTATTTTTATTTATTTATTTTTTGTTCTAATTATGGAAAGGCAGGTTTTGGTAGTTTAATGAAAGAACATGAATTTGTCGTAATGTTGGTGAACCACATGCAAGTTAGCAGGCAGCAGCTTATTAGTGGGTCACTGAATCATTAAGACGATTCATTATTACTGTTGAAGATCTAGCTATGAAGAACCACTGCCACTGAGAGAAAAAGATATGCTTTAGAAATCAGAAAGCAAAGTAAAGCAGGAGAGATGTAAATTATACAATAATATTCAATAATGAGATCATTTAAACTAAGAACAAATAACAATACTATTTAACTGAGACCCTTCCCACCTTTAATTGACAAGGCACTTGCAATGAAATTAGAAGCCTCTTCAAAAATTACACTGACGTCAGAATGGTCAGTGCTGGTATTCCATGATAGATGATCTCTGTTCCTGCATAGCACTCTGCATCTGTCTTCACAGGCATGTCTGACTGGCCCTCTGCAGCATTCAGGATGTGCGTCACTCCCAGTTGTTGCAAACGTGTTACATTTGTGGCCACAGACCTGTTAAAATACAGGTGTAATGCAGCAGCTTTATCTATCTTTTCTCTCATTTTTGTTCATGCTCTTTTTCTTTTAGACTTTTTCCTCACTCTCTCACTAAGTGTGTGAATGTTTGTCAAGTTCCAGGCATGAGAGGGCATTCGCCCATGGACTGAGGTAAACATAGACTATGTTTATTTAAAGGCTTGCTCTTGGGGGTTTGCAACAGGATACATCTCTGCACTGTCTTGTCAGTTTTATAATGCTGAACTTATGTAATTTAATGAAATGTAATTCAGATCACGTTTGTTGAGTACTGCTGGTGTCTTTCTCGTTATTAATGGTAAGAAAATAAAACAAACCAAATCTGGAAGCTGTGTGAAGACTTACTCTTTTCCTAGGACTATCCCGGGAAAGACTTCATTGCAATTTTTGGAGGGCATGCAGAAGTCGACTTAATCCTTTCCTAGGACTCTCCCAGGAAAGACTTCATTACAATTTTTGGAGGGCATGCAGAAGTCTCCGTTTTCATCTGTCAACAGATCATTGAACTGAAGATAAATTTCCTTTCAAGAAGAAAATGATGTTCCTCAGGCGTTGTGGCCTATGTGTTCTGTCAGTGAATTGCATTCTTTTTTGGAATCTTTTCTTTAATCCAGGTCTATCCTCATTGATTCAAATAATGGTCCGGCGTTTTCAGTGCAGTTGTCTTTGTCCAGCTCAACACTATATCAATTCTGTTCACTTTAATATGTTACTAGTTTTTGTTTGTTAGGTTAGTTTTAGAGAGCGTTAACTACAGCCAGAAGCTTCCACCCTCATTTTGTGTGATCAAACCACTAGATGGCATCAGACTTCATATGATGGAATATAAAAGACCACACGTAAAATAAACGGTATATAATTTCTTTTTTTGTCCTAAGTTGGATCACAGTTATTTAAATAAACCTCATTATCATTCAGAATATCAATGGACAAATGAGCATAATTTAATAAGCATAATTATATTAGTAGTAGTATTAGAAGGCTAGTAGTAGAAGTAGTAGGGTACAATGGGGCTAAAGGCACACCTTCAGGAAAATATACATTTTTCTGGTCACAAAATGTATCAAGATAGAAAGAAAAAAAAAAGATTTATTTTTATTGAATATTGACGTAGCAACATAATTTGTATGAAAACAAAATAACACAAGGTTGTTTTGATTAAAAAAAAAAAACAGGTTTTAAAAAAAGGTGGTGAGGGAGCCTTTTACCTTAGGCTGACACTTTTGGGGTAAAAGAGGGTTTATAGTGATAAAGATATTGGGGCAATAGTTGTAGTGCAAAATTTGATAATTAATGCAAATCATTTTGAGACAGCAAGATGCTTTTTTTTTTAGCAAAATATTTTACAGTTATGTAATTGATAATATTTAGAATAGCCACTTTAGAAAAGGGTTAACCATTTCTGTTAATTTCACACAACACATTTGGCATTTTATAACATCAAAGTATTCTATAAACAAATGAATCTCCACTGTGATTAGATCAGTCAATGTGAGCCCACTTTGAACATTCTTCATAACAAATCTATTTGACCCAAACTTAAGAAAAACAATGTGTTTTATAGGGGCCTTTAGCCCCTGCAATAGGGGGCTTTCTTTTTTAGTTATTTTTATTTTATTTATTTTTTTAAATACACTAAATACTATCCTTTCATTTATTGGAGAGTTATTGAAAAACTTCGATTTAATCACCTTGAACAAAACTGAAAATGGTAAATAAGTATTTTGTCAAGAAATGTATAAATGCATGGATTTTCATTAGCTACATAATTTTGCAGCATTTTAAAAATGATAAAATATTAGGCTTAAATTAAATTGCCTCAAAATCAAACTTTAGACATCTCATGGATCCAGAATATTTTGCAGTGCATAGTGACAAAAAGGTGTTTAGGAATATGCTGTGGTAGTTTTTGTTGCTATTTAGTTAGTGTTTTGGGAGAAAATAAAGTCTACTGTGCCTTTTACCCCGGGGGGCCTTTAGCCCTTTTGTACCCTATGTGTAGTAGTAATAGCATGCTCTTATAGTCATATATGTAATGAACATATACTATTATATATACTTTATTAAATAAAACTAGTAATTAGACACATTTTTCTAATATTAAATGTCCAATTATTGAGAGTAAAATAGTCAACACAAAGTTATCTATTAATAAATAAGAGTCATAAGAAGTTGAGAATGAAATCAGGTTCCTGCTTGTATGTGTAGAACTTTTCTTCACACATGTAACAGATACAGAAAACCAAGGTGGTGGAAAAGGCCGAACTGTTAAATCGGCCAATAGTTTAAACAAAAAAACAAAAAAAATCTTAGACTTTCCAGACTGTTACGGGTACAGACCTCGAGGCTAAAAGAGTCCAAAATAAATAAAATCCCAGATGCAGTTTATTAGTCAACCAAAATCCCAATAATAACCAGAAAAAAGTGAAAAATTGGTGCATACCACCCGAAACACAACATGACTGTTACTTTGCCATGACGGAAGACTTGGCTCTGTTAAAATGCTCTAAATTTAAATATTTACCAAATTAATATTTTTATAGCCTATATATTCACCAGATGAAGGATTTATATATGTATATATATTTCACTAGATTAGTTTTTATATTATTATTATGCCTGTTATCCACAAGATATGAAGTTGGAGACATTGATGTAGTATGTGCTGATGGAGCACATTTCCATATAGTAAAATTTTTCTTTTTATGCCCTCACTTTAATTTAGAACACTTGATTACCTAATATAAAAAATATGGATGAATATTGTCAATGATGAAAGATTTAGATACAGCAAATCCTTATGTGATTGATTTTATTTCACTTCTAGAGATCGCTGTTATACAGTAGAGCCAAGCCTTTCTAACTGTAGACTCCTCCAGCACTGGCCACAGAGGAACACGGAGGAACGGGAAAACTATTGGCATCGTTTTTTGCCGATAACCGATAATTCCAAAAAGCAACTATCGGCACGATTTATCAGTAAAACCGTTATATCAGTCTACCTCCTAATTGAAAACATTGTTTCTTAAGACTGTTGTTTTAACGGAGGAAAAATAATATGCAATAGACAGATAAACAGTCAAGATGAATGAAAATTGTGAAGCAGCTGAAGTTCCAGGCTTTGCAATATTTGTAGATGGTACAACCAGACAAACAAGAGGCAACAAGACAATGCATTTTATTCAAATTCCTGGAGCGTACAAAATTCAAGTTCAGAGAGAGCAGTCAGGCTGTTACTGCCAGTCTTTAAAAAAACAAAAAAAACCACCCCATAAATCCGTAAGCAAAAAAACTTTGTAAACCACGTACATCTGTATGAAGAGGAGGAACTTGAGGAAAGCTTGACTGTAAGTAAACAGTGCTGAAAGGTGTGATCTGAAACAGAGTGTACTGATAAGAATCAGTAGTGGGGAATTGGACTGTAGATTGTCCTAAAAATCCAGTCACATCATCTGAGCTCTTGGCATTTGGTCTTGATGATGACCAGGGTACCAGTGTCCAAAAGAGTTCATATATCCTGCAGAATGGATGGGAGCACCCTTGGTTGACATGGAAACGTCCCACAGGGGTGGCATTCCTGGTGAACATGGCGGCCCAGAGACTGGAGCTGCTTGAAGGTGTTCTCCCTCTGGTCCGCTTGAGCCATGCTTCATTATCTTTTTGAATTTGGAACGTTTGTTCTGGAACCATATCTTTACCTGCAACAAGGGATTAGCAATTCTTAAAATGCATGTCTTTCATCTCTATTCAAACTATGATTTTATTGTAAAAAATATTTATGTATTTTCAATAATTATTGCATTTATTAAAAAAAAACAACAAAAAAAACATTTTGAACAAGTACATTTGATTACCCCAATAAATGTATGTACAACTGATGTCCATGTTCTCTAGTGTTACAGAGGTGCACTGTGAAAAGTGGTAAGCTACAACTGTTACCAGAATGAGTTATTTCAATCTGTTCTAACCCTTAAAATTAGTTTTGTTGCTGTCAACTATTGTGTTCATGTTGATTCAGTGATATTAAATTATATTTTTGGCTTGAAGCAAACCAGTTAATGTAAATGTTACCACATTTTTAGGCTAACTTTCTTTCAGTGTAGGTTATAACAACATCAATCTTTGTACTTGACAGTAATTTATACAGATTTGGGGATGCATCGTAGATTTCTAAACTATGTAAATTTTGTAATGGGTAAAAATTACAAAGTTTAAGACACAGAGCAAAATAGGCTTTGTGTTTGCTATGTATTCTGCTCACTCAAAAAAAAAAAAAAAAACTTTGGCTGACCTTGATTCAATCATGGACAGTGGTTCCACGTGCTTGAAATTAGTTTTCTGAATTCAAAATTACTACCGCATGTAATCTCAACACATGCTTTGTGCAGAAAGAACCTAGTTGCATTGGGTAATCCCAACAAAATTAGACATGTCAATGTAACTCAAAATAAATCTCTTTTATTATTTGATGTACTAACTAGTGACCGTATATGGCCCTGTTTCCACATGGTATCAAGATGCGTTTCAGGTGATCGGATCACATGTGGTCAGCCCTAAATACAGGTCTAAACGGGTTGTAAAATGTTTTGTGATTGGATCACAAAAACCACATATGTGGTTAAATGTGGTTAAAAACGCATGTGTCCACATCACATTTGAGGTGTAAATGCTAATCTGTCCTATATGCGTCCCTGCAGCAGGGAAGCTCCACCCCTCTCCTGTCAATCAACTGCTGCGCTAAAACAAGAGTTTAAACTTTGCAGGTTATGAGCAGCTTTAAAAGGAAATAACCATCTGATCGGAACATTTTAAAAAGCGGATACATAAACAATCACGAGAGCTTCATGGAGCTTCTTTAGTGTGTCTGATATCAACACAGATGAGAAGCATGAACACCTGAAGCTCCTTAAATACAGATAATCCACTAAAATAACAGATAATTCTGCTAGACATGTTGCGTTTGTGCTTAGATTAAATTTCAACCGCATCTGGGAGAAACAGCGTGCTGTTTTTTTTTTTTTTTTTTTAACACTTTCTTTGTCTTTTCTGACTTTGTTGTGCTTTATTATCATGCAGTAACACAGTAACATAGTGACTGATGTATGTCGTCATGAAACAGAGACCCTCCCCTCCAAATCCGAACACAAATGGTCACAGGAGATGCATTTAAGTGACCAGGTGTAAACAGTGATGCGTCTCACCTGACCACATGGGGTCGGATTACCCAGGACACATCTTAATACCAGGTAGAAACGGCCAATTTTAACATGCTAAATACACTACAGAATATAATTTAGTAACTGGTTAGCACAGCAATTGCTCAACAAAGCAAGCAATCAATTTGATTATTAGCTGAAACTTCACTCTTCACCATAATGGTAACGCCCAAAACTCCAACATAACAGAAACTCTTCTAAATCCCAACATAACATAACAATACATTAAAACATATATTCATCTTGCACAAAAACATAAAATAACACTTAATTTTAACATTTACTCTCTTTATGGAGTCTCATGCGAAGCATGCTGGGAAATGGAAATCACCTGCCCAGTTTCATCAATGCTACATTAACACCACAAAAAGTGTTCATGTAGTCCCAACTCAAATGGATTAAGTAAACTTCCATTTTACAAATATAAATGAATAGAATGCAATGAAATGGGGTTTTTATAAAATTTTCTAGAATTGTGTTGCTTTAGTTTGTGTGTGTGTGTGTGTGTGTGTGTGTGTGTGTGTATATTCGTATTCATTTTTACAATATCAATACAATGGCAGATTTTATTCTTATGTTTTCATACCCACACAGTGAACATGAGCTCTTTGTTATTGCAGAATTTTTTGTTAAAAAAACTGAATCAGCAAAAGACCACATGCACAAGTGAGAATTTCTGCCAGTGGTTTTACAGCATGAAATTCTGTGGTACAACAAGGCTTTTGCCAACACAGGCTTGCTGCAAGTGAGGGGGAAAGCCTGACAGTTCATTGGATGCAAAAAAAAATTCCAAATTTGAATGCTCTTACTTGAGATCAGTCCAACATTTTATGAACTCTTCCCAGCACAAACTGCTGTGCATGCATTTTCAAAGATATGTGATGTAAACAAGTCTTGATATTACCAACGTATTTAATGTCTTAATGATGTGACCAGTAAGGAGAAAATTCATGCTAATTTTGAATTTACAATGGATCTTAAAAGACTGACACCCACAGAGCTGTTAAATCTCCTGTAATGAAACATAATTACATTGATGTTTTTCACAAGACTGTTTGATTGGTGGAAAGTCCAATTATCCTTTAAATGTTCAGTCTGCACACTGACACCCAAAATAATTACTTTAATGTAGGAATTTGCAATAGTTATTTTTTTCTTTTGATAATACTGTTACCGCATTCTCATCAGAACACCTCTGTATTGTGGTGAGGCCTCGTATTCTTGTGCTTTTTTTTTTTTATCACTAAAACTATTTCTGTGTGTATTATTATCAGACAATGGATGGAACAAGCTGTCTAGGCTAAAAGACAAGGTCCCAGAGGCAACATTCAAAAGTTTAAAACATTAATATGATTTATTTGACTTGTGTCGTATTTAAATTGAACAAATGAGCCGCAATTACTGCTGTGGATTTCTTTATTGTGCAACTATTAAGAGTAGCCTGACCACACACAATTACATAACTGTATATCCTCACGTTTTGATGTCTGTTCATCTGAAAATATTTGAGCCTGTCCGACAAACCAGATAATCATTAATTGTAAATGCTCTCAGGAGAAGACAACAATGAATCAAATTTATGGTTCACTTTCAAACAGAATAGTACATTTACAATGTACTTTGGGAGGTTTCATTTAATTTATTTACACAAAATAATTTTATTCTAATTATTGTGTTATGACATTAAGAGCAATAGGAAATAATGATATGAAGTTTAGGACAAGATCTAAAAATATATATATATATCAATGTTTGTGTGTAGTATTGTTTTATTTTGAATATTGCTTCCATTTCTGTACACTTAATGTGTTTGTTATAGGCCTACTTTATTATGAGGGATAAATGGCATCCCATTCATGATTCTTCGATTAGGGGAACTTTTTTGTCCATTTTGGATCTTAGGATTTGGATTTTTACATAATGATCTGAGGGTAACAAATTTGAAGAAGTTCATATTTTTAAGATTTTAAGAAGGCAAAAGTGCCCTTATTTGAAGAATTGCCTATTTATTATTCACTAGAAAATTCATGATATAGAGAACTTGTGTGGTAGGTGCATGGATTTGAATTTTTCTAGAGCCTTTAGTGTACCCTTTCATTTTGGTTTTTGAAATGTATAGTGAAATCAAGTAAATGGGGCCATTTAAGCTTGGTGAAGTGGATTTTAATTATTTAGATTGTGTGTTTTTGTGTTGCTTCAGGGGGTGTGTCACTGTACAGACAAATCTCACTGGAACATCCATGATAAGAGGTCAAATTTTTTTGTCTGCTAAAATTGGTCTATACTTTTTGAATTTCCGAACTACAGTTGTGCACATGCACACCTTAGTGTGACACTAAAACAGCATTCTTTCACTTTGAATGGGTATGACATGTAAGGCACAGCGCATATGATTTTCTCTACAAACCTCTAAAAATGAGATGCTAAAATATAATTTGACTCTCGATGGATGTACTGTCATGTTGTCTTCTACAGCGAAGAATTTCTACAGCGTTATATTTGATAGCAATCTGTCCTTTGAAAACCACATTTCCAATGTTTGTAAAACAGCATTCTTCCATCTCAGAAATATTGCTAAGTTATGATACATGCTCTCTGTTTCTAATGCCGAAAAACTAATTTATGTGTTTATGACCTCAAGACTAGATTATTGTAATGCATTACTGGGAGGATGTACTGCAGGTTCCATAAATGAACTTCAGTTAGTTCAAAATGCACCAGCTAGACTGCTGACTAAACAAAAAATATGATCATATCAGCCCAATCTTAGCATCGCTACAATGGCTATCTGCACAATTTCATATTCATTTTAAAATAATCCTAACTACTTACAAAGCTGTAAATGGTATAGCTCCACAATACTTATGTGACCTTCTATCACGCTATATTCATCACGTTCACTAAAATCGCAAAATTCTGGCCTGTTAATAATACCTAGAATATCAAAATCCACAAAAGGAGGTAGACCCTTTTCCTATTTGGCACCTAAACTATGGAATAGTCTTCCGAAGATGGTTCGGGACTCAGACACACTGGAACCGGAAATGGAAACACTTCTCATACTCTATAATCATGTTTTAAAGTGAATGGCATCTATGCTAATATTATTCTATTTGTTTCCCTGTCTTAACCTCGGGATACATATCCTGAGGTTACCAGAGCCTGCCAGATCCAGCTCTGGTCCTGCATGATGTCCGACTCCAGTCCTGCATGATGTCCGACTCCGGTCCTGCCTGATGTTCGACTCCTACTACTACATGTTGCTGAGTGATGACAACTAACTGCAGCCTGTGCCAGCCAGATATCACTTCAGTCTACTACAATGGACTTCACAGAGGATGAACTGATGCCAGCACTAACCATCAGACATGGGATACTTCACTGGACACTGCCTGAAACTTGAACTTAAAATGGACTCCAAAGGAAATTAATCTGCCACAAGCTTACAGTCAAACTGCAGTGCAACTTACTGACCTCTGCCTGCATCACCTTGGTAAAAGGATTGACTACACTCTTAAAATGGAATATGTGGATAATAAATTGATTGCAGCCTTCATCAGCAAAATAACAATAGACAATGCATCTGTTTGCACTTCTGCAGGTAATTAAGAATGTAAGTTCTATGACTTTAGTCATTAATCTTACAGTTAATACAATATCTTTTTGTTTAAACATTGGCCCCCAACATTTACTTGGTTTACTAATTTTAAATCTTGATTTATAAAACACATAAATAACTAATATTGGCATTATATTAATGCTGTTTAGCCAGAGGGGAACTGGCCATCACAGTTAGCATGGTTTCCCCCAAGGTTATTTTTTTCCTTTAACCTACATCTTATGGAGTTTTGTGTTCCTTGCCACAGTCTCCTTAAGCTTGCTCACTGGGGGTCTAAATATAAATATAATTATTTTCTATTATTTATTTTAAGGCACAATTTACAATCATGTCTTTTTTTTTTCCTTTTTTTTTTTTTTTAATCCGCACTATTATGACTTGAATACATTACTATAATACAGGTTTTTCTGTTGAAGCATAATTTTCTGTAAAGCTGCTTTGAAATTATGTGTGTTGTGAAATGACTTTCTGAAACTTGGTTAATTCATTTGGTGCGTAAATCTAGCAATTTACAGCGTAAATCTAGCAATTTTTTTATATTGTTATATTACTCTTGCATTCCTTTAAAAAAATATATATATATATATATATATATAATATACATATATATATATATAGCACTGTTGCAAGGTTGCTGTTAAGGGAGTCACAGTACATTTCTCTCTATTTTTTCCTCTTTTGGAAAGGTGTGGAAATGTAATAGTGGAGTTTTTCTGTTGCTGTTGGATAAAATGAGAATGCAAAAATAATATTCGCTCTGATCTTATTCACCACTATAAAAGTTTACCCCGCAATAGTTCACTTTCGAGTTACAAACCCCGAAAATTTGAAAAGGTTCATTGGAGGAAGAGGATGAGGAAGAAGATCGAGTTGGAAGGCATCCTTAAACACCCAGTCGCTCTTTTTTTATTTATAGCCTATATATATATAGTATTTGTTTGTTTGATTGTGAAACAAAGTGTGAAAGCTATTGCAGGGTATCATTATTCTTGTGGAAGTATCAATGTTAGGGATAGCCTATATAACACCTCGACTGCAATTATTTATTATTTATGCTTATCAATTTATCAAATTTTTGACTGTTACGACTTTTACTTCCTCTAGATAGTCAAGTTTGATCGTCTTTTCGGCGCTCCGCCAAGGCCGGCAAAAGCTCGCAAGGAGCCCCGGTTGGGCCGATCGGAGGACCTCACTAAACCATCCAATCGGTAGTAGCGACGGGACGGGCTTAATCAACGCCAGTTCATAACAAATTTACTGAAGTAAAAAACTTGTTTAATTATTACAAATTTTAAGTACCAAAAAAGTATTATCAAACTGTGTCCAGCATTTTGTGTAACCCTGTTGCTGCATTTTATTTATTTATTTATTTTTTTTTTGCCACATTACAAAAAAAAAATTAACATTCCATATAATTATTACATAATATGGGAGCTTTCTATAGCATGGCGGGAAGACAAAATAATCTCATTCCATTTTCTAAATTTTTACACATATATCAGTACTGACAGTATACAGTCAAGCACAACCATTTCTGTTAACAAATTCAATGAAAAAAAAAATGATCAAACAAATAATATTCTTCATTTTATGGAAAATATAAGTTCATCAGTCATAATAAACCAACATTTGGTCCCTTACTGAGATTGCTTTATTTATGCTAAATCTGCAACCATGTTACCTATTATGCCATCTATTTTATTTTTATTTTTGTATATGTTCAATTTTGTGTATTTAATTTTGATGTTCATTTTATTTTAATTGCTAATAACTAAAACACACAAAGAAGAGTTTTAAAATGTACACAGATATGTTCCAAATTTTGGTAACCGGGTTAAAAAAAGATGTAAACCTAATAGTTTGATCATGAGGTGAAGCACCAACCCCCACACCTTGGAAAGTGGATATCGTGGCAATTTTAGCAACCCTTAGAGGCTACGCTTTTTATTCTGGGATATAGCATAGTGTATATTGGCTTTGCAACAATCCAAATGGATCAATATCGTTTGTTTTGTATCCCCTTTTCTGTGATGAACTGAAAGAAAGATCTGTTTAAATTACAGGCGAAGAACTTACTTGTGGTCCGAGGCTCTCATTGATTTGTCTGATGCGTAATACCTAAGTTCTATTTTCTCTAGTCATTCGGGAAGCCGTTTAAGGACTATGTGTTCATATGTTTACAATGACTTTTTGTCATTTATTTGCTTGTTTATTTTACCTGAACGCAGTGTTGTTAGGCAGATATCTGTCACTCAGGTCTTGGGCGTTAACAGATATTTTTGCTACAGATTTTCAACATAGAATGATAGAAGAGACCTAACTCAGCACATAAGCATTTTGGAAGATTAAGCATTAGAACGGATCGTGCTGCTCTAAATTATAATATGACATTGTTGAAGGTGTTCTGATTGAAGACGTTTTTTTTCTTCTTCTTCTTCTTCACTTTGAGAACGTCCTCAAGACACTCGGCATAGCGTTAAGACTGAGATATTTGCCATGCATCTTTAGTTTAATCTCATCTTTTAGACCTACATACCTGTGTCTGTGTCAGACCCAGTTTGGCAGCCAGGTCAGCGCGTTCAGGGAGCGCGAGGTATTGGGTCTGCTGGAAGCGCTGGTTGAGCGCCTGCAGCTGGAAGCTCGAGTAGATGGTTCGAGGTTTGCGAATCTTCTTCCCCTTTCCGTTCAGGCGTATTTCTCCACTTTCGATGGAACTTTGCTTCTCGGAATCTTGAGTGAGAAGATTCGACTTGTCATTTAAAAAAAGCTATAATCATCATAGTAGTGGTAAGAAATGCGAAATAAATTATAAACAAACAAACAAAAGAAAAAATGCATATAGTCTATTGTGTCAGATGAAAAAGGTTTGTAAAACCCACACAAAGAGAAACTGCATTATGTGTTTTTGACAAACTGAAAAAATAAATTCAGCTTTTGCGTAAATAAAAGGGTGTGCTGATAGTTTATTAACTAGGATCAGCAAGTTAGATTGTTGTCCTTTTTACAAACTGAAATACATAGACCTGAAACAGGAGTTAAAGTTTAAGTTGTTTGATGAAACAAATGCATAATGCAGTGAAGTTATAGCAAAATATAAGCTGAATAAAAACAAACAGGCTAATAAAATGTATCTGTTTGTTCCAGAAGAAGTCCAGTATTCACGTTTGCATTGACAGCAGGCTTTGATCATTAAAGTGTAACACATTTTTTTTTTCATTGTAATAATCGTTGATGTATCGAAAGAGGGGTTCTAAAGACAGAAAACCTGAGTCAACCTGTGTGCGTGCGTGTTAAGGAAGCGGGCAATCACTTGCTGTGCTAATTGGAGTCATTATACTATAGGCCTATTAATCCATACAGTAAAGCTTACTAATAGGCTATAGACAAATTACTGGCATTTCGAGATTATAATCGTAAATCTGAAGCAAAACCACAAATCCACCACCCCTTTTTTTTTTTTTTTTTTTTTTTTTGTTGGATAAAAAACACTAGCTCGTGGCAATATAGAGGCTTGTAGGAATTTGCCCACTTAATAAAGTAGCCTAATCTTTTTTAAATCAGTTCATATATATACTACCAAATTAATTTGAGAGTCCAGCTGTGATTAAATGATTTAACGGGTAATTAATCTACTCTTCCTTTTACTCTCCTTCTTTTTCTTGAAATAAAACACTTCGGATTTGTTTTAATTTGTTGCACTCAATCAACGCCCGTTTTATATTTGTTCAAATCTAAGAACTTTGATCAACTCAACATTGGGCATATCAAAGTTTGGACGCGTTTTTGTTTAGAATCTAAATTAAAACACCAGTCCAAAGGGCAATTATCATAAATGTGCAGTCTAAATAATACAGTATTGTTATCTTTAGAAATCAGTTTCTGCTCTCTGTATGTAGCCAATCAGCATTTCCTCTAAACCAGTAGCCTAACTTTGGTACAACACCAGATTACTTCGTAAATCACTTTTTGAACCATGAAGGAAAGGAAAAAGAAAACACATTTTACCTGCTCCCTCTACTCTTGATTGACCAACTGCACTGTTGTGTTGATAAGGTAGGTAAGCTCCGGGGTGGTGATGGGCGCTGGGATAGTGGTAACTGAGCGGACGGCCGTACGAAGCAGCGCCAGATGAGAAGGCCGTATCGTACTGCGGATGTGCGCCTTGATGCAAACCGTGCACTGGATAGTGCGCGTGGGACACACCGGGTGAATGCTGCTGGTGAGACTGGTAGCCGTGACTGAACTCCAGAAATGCCGATTTTGAGGGGTCTGAAGCCACCAAACTTTCAGACAGTGAAGTCATAGTCATTTTTTAGAGTTATGTCCATTAGACCGATGCACCATAAAAGCACCGTCTATTAAAAAGAGCTGTGTGATTTCCATCCCTTAGATTCATGTCGTCGAATTCCCAAATTCCATGAAAACGCGAATCGGTTCGTGAGTTTGCTTTCGTAGCATGGAGTCTGTGAAGTTAATCTCAACAGTCTCATCACATACTAGAGTTAAATTCCAGCAGTGAGAGCGCGCTCTCTTATTGGCTGCGTAGCGCTATCTACGTCGTGTCTTCGGAGGCAGTGACGTCACCAGTGTAATACCGCCATCACAATTCTGAAGTTTGCAGCAATATTAAAGTTCGGGTTTAAAACCAAACGATTGTTTCTTTGGCGGTCTAAAATATTTCGGTTTAGCAACAAATAAATTGAAATTAGAATATTTATTTTCAAAGACTAAACTCAGAACTATATATTAATAAATATTAAATAAAACGTTACTAAGGAAAATAATAAAACAAAATAAAGTAAAACTTATGCATTTCAAACAAAGATCCTGATAAAGTGTTCCATTATTTATCATCATAAATAAATATAAATAAATTATTATTTTCAAGCATAATAAAGGCTAGATAACATAATAATAATAATAATAATAATAATAATAATATTATTACATGGGATGTAAATAATAATAAACGAATAAGTCTAGTTTTATTTCTGTTGAAATGTAAGTCCGTCATATTTTTATCTTGGTATGAGGTGCAAGGTAAAGAGCCTCTATTGATACACTGATGTTTTGTTTGACGGACACGTGTTATGAAACCAAAATAGTGACGTGTCTAGAAATTCACAAATTATAGGTACTTTCATCTCGTACCAAAATCCCTCAACACAGGTAGGCTACAACTAACCGTCAGGACACGCCCAGCCTCAATGCCTCTATCAAAGCCTGCCAGTTTACTGCACGCACTTGCCAGTTGACGGAGTAAGACTGAAACCTGGCATTTAAAAAAGACACCACTGTATTTATAGTTGTTTTTATTATTTTTTATTTTTTTTTTTTTTTGAGAATTTCTGGCTATTATTCATCCTCTAAGAAATGTTCTTATTTATCTAAATTATGACATTCAGACAGATGCTCTGTTGTTGTATTATCATGTATATTTTCATTTATAATTTAAAATAACTTCAGGTTTTTAACACCAAACATCTAAACCTTTAGGATTTTCCATACACTGTAAAAAAAACAAAAAAAAAAACATCCTGTTAAATTTACGGTAAAAAACTGTCCGCTGTGGTTGCCAGAATTTCACTGTAAAAATTACGGTAACCACGCTTCAGGCTTTATGGGATGTAATTTTGATGCCTGTATATTTTACGGTGCATTACTGTTTATATTATTAAATGATATAAACTTAACACTTCAACCTTCTAAAACTGTAAAAATCTGGTTTTCACTTTAAAACGTTTTGTTACTTACCGTAGTATTCACAGAAAGTTCATCAGTAGACGCCCTTCCTGGAACAGACTAATAACCATGTACAGACAGTGCTCAGTGTCATTCACACAAACACTAAACACTATCAGAGTGACACATGTGAGATTAAAATAATGCAATAATCATTAACTAAACTGCATCAAATATAACACAGAACACTCTAGATAACTGATATTAAAAATAAGAAGAAACACAACTATTCCCATAAAATATAATGAAATGTGATGGGTAACGCAGGGAATTTTGGGAACACCCGATTATTATTATTATTATTTTTTTTACACAGTAATTTTAACAATAATTTACCGTAAAAAGTACATGTACTCTCTTGTTAAATATAATATAATTTTTTACCGTTAATTATACGGTAAAATCATACTTTTTACATGTAAAAAAAAATAAATTTTTACAAAATTGTTACATGTATTGTCTTTTTAAATATATTATCATTTTTTTTTACCATTTATTTTAAGGTTACTACCCATTTACCAATAAACGTTATTTTTTTTTTACAGTAGCATTTTTGTAGTCTAAAATTTCGGACATTTTTTTTTTACAGTTTTTTAGGATGCATTTGTAGACCTACAGCGTGTTAAAACAGAAAATCCAGGATTGAGAAAAGCACTCAAGGGAGAGGAGAGGAAACAGAGGGAGGCAATGATGGATAGAGTAAGATGATAAACAATGATAAACAAATATAATTGGATTGACCAGGCCAGAGTAACAGAAAGAGAGCACACACTGATAGCAGCAGAGACACAGAAAAAAACAGAAATGTAGACTTGATCCCAGTCTGTAATTACATGTACATTATAGAGCAGAACAAGGCAAGCCCGTGAAGTCATAACACAAGATAAATCCTCGCGTTGGTTTTCATTCACACTGGGGGAAGTGAGGTTAATAACAATACATCTCATCTCAGGCCAGACTAGCTGGCGTCGTCACATTGTGTGTGTCTCTTCCTGGGTGCATGCATGTATATTTGTGCACTCCGTTTCCAGGATACTGTGCATTTTGTAGGCGTTTGTCACCCCTGATTTGAGGGCATGTGATAATGTTATGGCACGTGTTTCACTGGATTCTGCTGTGCTAAGGCTGAAGACCAGTAGGCTACTGACAAATGAGCATGATATTCTGTTGCTGATGAACTTGAGTAAAGAATAAACATGTCACTATAATTGGAACAAAAAGTGAAAGATAAGGAAACTTTCACAAATAAACATATACAAACTCTGAAAACAGTTTGCTCTTGAAATGAATGGCAAATAACATTTAGGGATACGATTTAAAAAGTTACATTATTCAGGTAAAAAATGGCTTGCAAAAAATATTTCTGACAAATACACTGAAATTACATTCAGTGAAGCTTTCTAAGCTGTCAAGCTGCAGGGCTAACAACAGATTACTGTATATAAGAAGATCTTAATTTCCAAAGCACCTTAAGAGACTATACTGATACGCAAATATTACAGTCCAACACAAACGTCCCCAAAAGTCTGTTTTCGTTACAGTTAGGCTTCCTAAAGGCTTTGTCTTTTAGATAAATATATTCATTATTTATCTATGCTCTATCTGTCATCATAGCATACTTTACCCTTTTTTTCTTAACGTTTTAATAATAATAATAATAATAAAAATAATTTAAAAAAAAATCAATGCATTTAATATATGCTGATGAGTTCTGAAGGATGCAGCGTTTAGTAACTGTCTAACACTTCTGCCATGCACGCACAATATCGGCTCAACGATTATTTGTAGTTTTTTAACCATGCTCCACACTAAAGATGACTGGGCACTCAACATTTAGTTTCGATTCAGTCCCAGATGATAAAATATATAAATCTGATAAAAATGATAAGACACGATTAAGCCCATGCTTCTATGCGCATGCTGACTAAATAGAAGTGACAGTTATGATATTTAAAAATTATATATATTCTGAAAATACATCAGAGCCAAAGTCGTAAGGTTATCGTAAAATCTAGGCTAATAATTTCGATGCAGGCGTGTCAACCCACAAATAGCCTATAAAATAAAACGTAGCATATCGGTCTGGGTAATTGTCTTTCTGTAGCCTCTTGATATTTTTGTTCTGTCAGCGTTAAATTGCGATGCGTGCAAAAATGTCAAAAAACAAACAAAACTTTAATTGGTTAATAGAAGTGGTAAAAATGATAATATATTTAACAAGACAATACATGTCAATACACTGTAAAAAAAAAAAAAAAAAGTTTTTTGATGTTTAAAGTATGATTTTATGTATAAAATTTTACAGTAAAATGTATATTATGTTTAACATGATTTATGTTTAACTATTATGTAGCTAACCTACTTTTTACGGCCAACTTTTGTTAAAATTACAGTAAAAAACAATAATTGGGTGTTCCCAGAAGCCCTGCATGACCTGTCACATTTCATTTTATGGGAATAGTCATGTTTCTTCTTATTTTTAATATCAGTTATTGGGGTGTTCTGTGTTATATTTGACTTTCAAAAATGTAATTAATCTTAATAGAAACAGCAGTTAGACGCAAGTGTGTGTGTATGTGTGTGTGTGTATATATATATATATATATATATATATACTGGACGCTTATTTATTTATTTTATCAACATGCAATGTATTAACAAATTAACAAATTAAGGTTGTAAAATAATAATAAGGCTCACTTGCATCTAACTGCTGTTTCTTTAAGGGTAAAGTACATTTTTGAAAGTCAATTTAGTGCCCAAAGTAAAATACATCAGAAAACAATGCTTAGGCCCTTTTGGTTTTTCACATTTAACTTTAATATAAACCACACACACACCTCACACGGTCATACTGATATTTAAAAATGCTTTGGTCTCAACAAGTTTGGAATAATAAATTAAATTAGTTCACACCTTAATATTAGGTAACTTTCTCCCTTAGCTTGTTACATCCTCCTTTCTGTATCACTTTGAGTGACTTAATGACCTTGAAGTATTTTTTCAAGACATCAGGCTTTATTGCTATTGAATTCAACCTTTGATACAATCGTCTCTTACCTAACTCAATTCATGCTACAGCTTGAATGATCATGAAGCAGAATGCAACCTTTCTGGGGTAAATGTGTGGCATAACTTTCACTGTAAACAATTAGTTTGAACAGCAGTGCAGATATTCAGCCTTATGTCTGGCTAAATGGTAAAAAAAATGAATCTGAGAGATAGCAGCACTCAAAGACTGACCCCATGCCCCCAGCTTCTCACCAGTGTCTCAGGTGCCTTTACCTGTCAGTGTAATTAAAGTGCTTGATGAGTGTGTTTCTCTGTGAATGTGTTTAAAAAACTAGCTGCAGGGTTTAGTGTGATTTTAGGCACTGTTCAAGCAGGGCGGTACACCAGAGAGACAGATTGTCTCCTTCTGTTTGGCGGCTGCCAGCTACATCAAAGGTGTTGATGTGGACTCATTCGTCTTTGAACCTTGCCAAAGTTCTCTCTCTCTCTCTCTCTCTCTGTGCTATACTTTCTCTATTTCTGTCTCTCCCTCTTTCTTTCTCCTCCTCCATGATCTACCATCTGAGAGCAGGTTCTGGCAAGTCTACCCTGGGGCAGCTGTAGGGCAGAGAACAAGGAGGAAGTGGTGAATAGATGGCAATGCAAGACTGGCAATGCTGACTCATCCATCCATCCATCCATCCATCCATCCAGTCACTTTTGCATTCATCCAGTCACTATTTCCATCCATCCAGTCACTATTTCCATCCATCCATCCATCCAGTCATTATTTCCATCCATCCAGTTACTATTTACATCCATCCGGTCACTATTTACATCCATCTATCCATCCAGTCACTATTTTCATCCATCCATTCATCCATCCACCCATCCAGTCACTATTTTCATCCATCCATCCAGTCACTATTTCCATCCATCCATCCAGTCATTATTTGCATCCATCCATCCTTCCATCCAGTCACTATTTCCATTCATCCATCCAGTCACAATTTCCATCCATCCATCCAGTCACTTTTGCATCCATCCAGTCACTATTTCCATCCATCTATCCATCCAGTCACTATTTGCATCCATCCATCCTTCCAGTCTTTATTTCCATCCATCCAGTTACTATTTACATCCATCCAGTCACTATTTACATCCATCTATCCAGTCACTATTTGCATCCATCCATTCATCCATCCACCCATCCAGTCACTATTTTCATCCATCCATCCATCCATCCATCCACCCAGTCACTATTTCCATCCATCCATCCATCCATTCATCCATCCAGTCACTATTTCCATCCATCCATCCATCCATCCATCCAGTCACTATTTCCATCCATCCAGTCATTATTTGCATCCATCCATCCTTCCATCCAGTCACTATTTCCATTCATCCATCCAGTCACAATTTCCATCCATCTATCCAGTCACTTTTGCATCCATCCAGTCACTATTTACATCCATCTATCCATCCAGTCACTATTTGCATCCATCCATTCATCCATCCACCCATCCAGTCACTATTTTCATTCATCCATCCAGTCACTATTTCCATCCATCCATCCATCCATCCATCCATCCAGTCACTATTTCCATCCATCCATCCATCCAGTCGCTATTTCCATCCATCCAGTCATTATTTGCATCCATCCATCCTTCCATCCAGTCACTATTTCCATTCATCCATCCAGTCACAATTTCCATCCATCCATCCAGTCACTTTTGCACCCATCCAATCACTTTTGCATCCATCCAGTCACTATTTCCATCCATCTATCCAGTCACTTTTGCATCCATCCATCCAGTCACTATTTCCATCCATCCATCCATCCATCCATCCACCCATCCATCTATCTATCCAGTCAGTCACAATTTCCATCCATCCATCCATCCAGTCACTTTTGCATCCATCCAGTCACTATTTCCATCCATCCAGTCACTATTTCCATCCATCTATCCATCCAGTCACTATTTGCATCCATCCATCCATCCAGTCATTATTTCCATCCATCCAGTTACTATTTACATCCATCCAGTCACTATTTACATCCATCTATCCATCCAGTCACTATTTGCATCCATCCATTCATCCATCCACCCATCCAGTCACTATTTTCATCCATCCATCCAGTCACTATTTCCATCCATCCATCCATCCATCCATCCAGTCATTATTTGCATCCATCCATCCTTCCATCCAGTCACTATTTCCATTAATCCATCCAGTCACAATTTCCATCCATCCATCCAGTCACAATTTCCATCCATCCATCCATCCATCCATCCATCCAATGTATCACTGGCATGATGCATAGCCACTGAGCTTTCAGTCCAGCTTAGAATATGTTTATTAATGAGTAAATTATATTTTGTCTCATTTATCCATCCATCCATCCATCCAGTCAGTCACTATTTGCATCCATCCTTCCATCAAGTCACTATTTCCATCTACCCATCCAGTCACTATTTGCATCCATCCAGTCACTATTTTCATCCATCCATCCATTCATCCAGTCACTATTTGTATCCATCCATCCTTCCATCCAGTCACTATTTCCATCTACCCATCCAGTCACTATTTGCATCCATCCAGTCACTATTTTCATCCATCCATCCATTCATCCAGTCACTATTTGGATCCACACAGTCACTATTTGCATCCATCCATCCATCCATCCATCCAGTCACTATTTGCATCCATCCATCCATCCAGTCAATATTTTCATCCATTCATCCATCCATCCAGTCACTATTTCCATCCATCCATCCATCCAGTCAGTCACTATTTCCATCCATCCATCCATCCAGTTACTATTTCCATCCATCCATCCATCCATCCATCCATCATTGGCATGATGCATAGCCACTGAGCTTTCAGTCCAGCTTAGAATATGTTTATTAATGAGTAAATAATATTTTGGCTCATTAATCCATCCATCCATCTATCCAGTCAGTCACTATTTCCATCCATCCATCCATCCATCCATCCATCCAGTCACTATTTCCATCCATCCATCCAGTCAGTCACTATTTCCATCCATCCATCCATCCATCCAGTTACTATTTCCATCCATCCATCCATCCATCCATCCATCCATCCATCCATCCATCATTGGCATGATGCATAGCCACTGAGCTTTCAGTCCAGCTTAGAATATGTTTATTAATGAGTAAATAATATTTTGGCTCATTAATCCATCCATCCATCTATCCAGTCAGTCACTATTTCCATCCATCCAGTCAGTCACTATTTCCATCCATCCATCCATACATCCAGTCATTATTTGCATCCATCCATCCTTCCATCCAGTCACTATTTCCATTCATCCATCCAGTCACAATTTCCATCCATCCATCCATCCAATGTATCAGTGGCATGATGCATAGCCACTGAGCTTTCAGTCCAGCTTAGAATATGTTTATTAATGAGTAAATTATATTTTGTCTCATTTATCCATCCATCCATCCAGTCACTATTGGCATCCATCCTTCCATCCAGTCATTATTTCCATCTACCCATCCAGTCACTATTTTCATCCATCCATCCATTCATCCAGTCACTATTTGCATCCATCCATCCTTCCATCCAGTCACTATTTGCATCCATCCATCCAGTCAATATTTGCATCCATCCATCCAGTCACTATTTCCATCCATCCATCTATCCAGTCAGTCACTATTTCCATCCATCCATCCAGTCACTATTTCCATCCATCCATCCTTCCATCCAGTCATTATTTCCATCCATCCATCCATCATTGGCATGATGCATAGCCACTGAGCTTTCAGTCCAGCTTAGAATATGTTTATTAATGAGTAAATAATATTTTGGCTCATTAATCCATCCATCCAGTCAATATTTGCATCCATCCATCCAGTCACTATTTCCATCCATCCATCCATCCATCCAGTCAGTCACTATTTCCATCCATCCATCTATCCATCCATCCAGTCACTATTTCCATCCATCCATCCTTCCATCCAGTCATTATTTCCATCCATCCATCCTTCCATCCAGTCATTATTTCCATCCATCCAACCATCCATCATTGGCATGATGCATAGCCACTGAGCTTTCTGTCCATCTTAGAATATGTTTATTAATGAGTAAATAATATTTTGGCTCATTAATCCATCCATCCATCCATCCATCCATCCATCCATCCAGTCAATATTTGCATCCATCCATCCATTCATCCATCCAGTCAGTCAGTCAGTCACTATTTCCATCCATCCAGTCACTATTTCCATCTATCCATCCATCCATCTAGTGTAACACTGGCATGATGCATAGCCACTGAGCTTTCAGTCCAACTTTTAATATGTTTATTAATGAGTAAATTATATTTTATGTCTCATTAATAGTTAGTTATATTTTTACAAATTAAAGTTTTTTCCCCTTTTTTAGATAACAAAAGATGCACAAAAAGACTCCCCAGATTGCCAGAAAGATTTAACCTTTTAATCGTGTCATCGCTTGATTTTGTTTAATATTCTATAATTCCTCAATGAACAGGTCATGCATATATTTAGCACTATGGTACCCAGTATCAACCTTGAACAGCTTGACGTATTTGTTCATGGCAGATCCCTTCTTATCAAAACAACTTAGAATGAATTGTGTGAGTGGCAATTACTTAAGCAGGTTGTTAAACATACAAGGGAAGTACCAAGACCAGACCCTTAATTGCCTGGAAAAGCACAAATACTGTACAATTATGACTGTAGAACTGACAATTGATAGATTTCTGACTACAAAAACTGTCTGGGTGTCATTTTTCATTGTTTCCAAATAAAAGCCTTCAGGTTTTTGCATTCGATGACTATTTTAATCCTTACAGGAGATTTACAATACGGTAACATAAGAGTTGCTGTTTTGCCATTGTTCTTCCCCTTTTGTCCAGAAACAAGGACAACTCTGCATATCAGAAAAACTGGCTCCATTAAAATTTGATTAATGAGCACAGTTACATTATATAAATTGGTGCTGTTAATACAAGGTTTATTACAATTAATTATTATTGGGGGAAAAAAAGTTCCTCTTCCACAAGAAAGATTCTTCTTCCACAAAAGCATGTACTGTAAAATACTGGGGAACAGTCGATTGCTTGGGTACAGTATACACTCACTGTTCATGTTGGCTGTACTGCTGTTACTCCAAGAGGGGAGTTAAAATGCTGTTTCGAATAAAACTTTGAATAATTTCCAAGAGCCACATTTCTGTAGTATTTGAATTCTCCGTTTAGCACTCGTAAGTAATCTGCCAGAGGAATGTAGCCAAACTACTTTGACCAATTAGCCAAATCTGCTTTCAGCAGTGGGCATGTCCGTGTCCCCAAGGCTCCAGAGAGGAGACTCAAAAATGACTCACACCTCTGCCAGGAGGGAACAGCCAGTAGCTACCTTGCAGGTGCTAAGAACTTAATCCCCCAGTTCACACCCTCTCAGGTACCATGGAGATTCAAATTTTTAGGGTCATCAATCATTCAGGAGCTAACATTACAGCTGAGTGTCAAAACAGAAACCTCATGTGGGCGAAGCAGCAATGGAGAAGATGATGGGCTCAACATTTTAAAATCTCAGTGGAAAGCACTATAAATATTATCACTAGAGCACAACTTCTTTTAGAGAGATAGTTCATCAAATAAGTAAAATTGTGATAATTTGCTCAACCTTTCTTCCATGGAACACAAGAGAAAATGGATGACAGGATGACAGTCTCAGCCATTATTCACTTTCATTGCATATTTTTATATACACATCTTTTTTCTACACTGAAAAAAAAAAGATTTTGTGATGAAGGAAATATAGCAGAAAAGACTAAGTACTTTCTACATTGAATAAGTTAAAGTATGAACTTGAACATTTTAAGTAAATTCTACATTAAAATAAGTAAAATGTATATGCTCTAGCTTATAAATATATATTATTTATGATTGTTTGTCATCTTTTCAACATCTAATCATATATTAATCCTACAATCCTAAAGTAGAAAATCTTGTCATATCTATTTGCTTATTTGAGGAAATTTCACAGGTAAATAAAATGTCAATTTTACTTAACTTTTCGAAGCTGGTGTTCCCAGCATTCACTGGGCTTGAATAACTAATTAGCTTGCACGATTTCACTGTTTGCAAGTTTATTTACACTGTTTTCATTGTTAATTTTGTCGTTATGTTTGGTTACTTCTTGTTTTGTGCAGTCTGAAGTTCATTTTCTACTCAAATTTATGCGCTCATGATCAATATATTATCAGTTGATTGTCACTGTCATTGTGTTTTGTGCCCCATGTTTTGAGGTCTGCGTGCACAACTCTAAATATTGATTCGATAACCAGTAAAGGAAGGTGATGTCTCATAGACTACAGAGAATGCATTAAGCTTCCCTTTGGGAGTCTTCTGGATATCATGTGTTATATGTTTACATTTGTGTTAGTGAGGAAAGTTCAAAATGTGAACAAATTTTACTTAAGTTTATGTAAATACCATGTAAATTATATTTGTATGTAAAGTAACTGTGTTTACTAAAATGTTTGTTAAATTTACTCACTTTTATCAATATTATGTTGTGAAATTAAGAAGATTTTAATACATTTTATGCCATTATGATTTACAAAAACTGTGTGCAAAAACTTGCTGAATAAAAATTAAGTAAATTTTACTAGTCATTTTTGTCAGTGTATATTTCATTTTTTGGGTGAACTATGCTTTCAGTGTCATGCATTAACCATATTTAGCTCTCTCTATACGCGGGTGTGCATTATTTTGTGCACACATCTAGTACATTTAATCATGGAGCAACTTGTTAACCCACACTGTAATATTATCTTTATAAAACACTCATATTAATCATTAATATGTTTTGCAACTTTGAACACAGACAAACAGCACCCATAAAAAGTCCAATTAGAGCAATGCCAGCACTATTAGTTATAGTACATTAAATTATAGCTTAGAATATTGAAACCTGGTCTGATTACTGAGCTGCTGAGTCTGCCAAACACTACAAAACCATTATTAATAAACTAAATAAAATAAATACCTGCAAAGAAAAGTCCAAGCTTGCTGTTAGATAAAAAGGAAAAAGAACCAACTGTTTCGACACAAGGACATCTGGAGAAAGCTTCTGGAGAAACTTACCAAATCCCTCATTTTTAATGAAAATGTTATGTCCAACTTCATTTAATTAAGCTACTCTTCAGCCAGACATCTGTATTTGTAAGTATCACTATCATTTATACCTTAACACTACACAACTACACAATAGACTACCAGTTTTCCAAGCAGAGGCAAACACTTGATTGGGATTGCTATGCAAAGTCTAGAGGATTTTTATAGTGTGATCAGTTAAATCAGTTAAAGTATCTTCAAGATGTGTAACTTGATTCAAGCAAGGGACTACACGTAAATAAAAATGCCAGTAAACAGATAGACAGACTAAGCTAAAACAGGATTGCTAAGTAAGAGGCTCCTTTAAGAGGCACTTCATTGATACTCAGGTTACAATGGAGGCAGTTTTGAGAATTGATAAGAATCTGTCTGGGGATGCAGATTGACTTGTTTAAATAGACAAAAGTCACAATAAGTTGCATGTTTCAACTCCATTTACAGAGCTGAAAAAAACAATAGGCAAATTAATATGGGATATGAAAAGATATTTATATGATTTAAGCAAGCTTACCAATGTTGTTACTTAAATACTCAATTAGCTGAGACACCTTAAGCAATTTGAGAATGTTGCTTCTCACACCCTTGGAAAGAAACTAAAACAACACAGTCGGATACACGTTGTTCCTTAAGCAACCCATGGGCTGAGCTGGCATTGGATTTATCAGTTGTGAAATGCCCTAGGTAATTCACACCTTTTGAAAAACTAGGTGTCAGTGTATCTCTGTGGCATGCAACGGCATTAATCATCTACAAACAATTAATTTTACATAATGCACCTTGATTTTCTCAGACTTGGGTGCTTTCCACGACATATTAACATATTTATGATCTTTTTGGTCAGACATCAAATCCTCACCCATAAGAAAGACAGGGATGGTAAATGGGAGACCACACAATATACACAGGAACTAAAGCTTAAAGTAAAGCGGTTGTACTTCCATTGCTATTTAATCTCTCGAATTAATAAAATCATGAACCACATTTGTCATTTAAAAAAATAATTGCAGTTTTATGATGGATGGTTTAAAAATATATTGAAAAAATATATGAAAATTAAATAATAACTAAAGTCACCCACTTATAGTACGATATTAGTCTCATTATATTAGTTTGATTATTGTATATGATCAATTTTAGTTGTCAAGGCAATTCATTTAACAGCATTTGTTATTTATGACTACAGTAAAGTTCAAAATGTTACAGTGGAACTCTGGGATTCAAAATCAAATTACAGTAAACATAGAAATAAAGTTTTAATTGAAAAAATATATATGTAAAATAAATGAGAAATATTTAAGATTCTGCATTTTTTTCCCATCACTAATCAAATTAGCAGATTTGTGACAATGTTAACTCCTTGATATAAAAGGTCAGATTTCCTTCCTTCAACTGAAACAAAATGCTCTTTGGAATATTCTCAAATCATGCTAACATACATCATCAGGTTTTGCGTAAACTTGTGAAGTACATGCCAGCTCAAGTGCATTCTGTCATTAATGCAAAATGGGGAAATACCATATAAAATAAAAGCACAAAATAAATACATTTTGGAATCAGTATGTGCATTGTTTAATAATGGCTGTGACTTTTGTGGACAAAAAATCATAAAAATACAAAAACAACCGATTTTTCAGTAACTGTACATTTTCATTCAGTAACTCCTAAGCTCGTTTCAGAGGGAGGCTGATTGAACTTTTTGATTGAGCTGATTGATATGGTCTCTAAACTCCACTCTGTCTGACCCTGCCACTGCCCCTCCATTACTGTTCCTTTCTGCTGTGCCCTCTGTGGATTCTGAGAGATGGCAATCTTTCTGTGCCCTCCCATTTGTTCACCCACCCAGGGGTTTTATCCTGGAGGTTGGGGCACATGTGGGATCTGGTGGTCTACTGATGGTGCCCCTTCCTGTGGCTGTGGTTCATTACTCTCTGTAATCACTCTGTAAGCACTGTGGGTGTCTGAGCGCTACAGGGGACCTGAGTGTCACAATGGGCATCAGGACACCCAGGCAAATGGCAAACAAGTCTTTGCCAGTCTGACCAATGATCTGGTGATTTCATAGTAGTTATATACAAACACAGATTAATGCTGATTAAGGCTAACTAAAGCCTTCATCAGCCAAATAAAAAGAACACTTCATCTACGTGCGCTTCTGTAGTCAATTCGGGATGGACTTCAAAGACTCTTAATCATTAATCTTACAGTTCATACAAAATCCATAAGTTTTAAACATTGCCCATCAACATCTACTCAGTTTACTCACATAAAACAAGACTTGTTCTATACATAGATAACTAATACTGGCATTATATTCATGCCATATAGACAGAGGGGAACTGGCTCCCCCAGCTGGGCCTGGTTTTCCAGAAGGTTATTTTTCTCCATAAACTGAGGTCTTACGGAGTTTTGTGTTCCTTGCCACTTGTAGACTTTGGCTTGCTCACTGGGGCCTAAAGACAATAATTTTTAAGGCATGATTTTCAATCGCATTATTCATTTAAACCGCAACATTAGGTATTTAAGAAATTACAGAATCATTTTCTGTAAAGCTGCATTGAAACGATGTTGTGAAAAGCACTATACAAATAAAAATTACTTGGCATGACTAGACTGATTGATTATTTTCAATATGCAAATGTTCACTGTTCTTTTAAAAATGTAAAATGCTTAAATCAAAATAATTTGTTTCTAAACTGGTCTCATACTACAGTATACGCACATTTCTGCAAAGGCCTATGTATTGCGGCAGTTTCCTGGTGAAATGAAAACTAGAGGTGCTACAACAACAAAGACTTTTATTCCCTTTCACAAATCACAATAAAATGGCAGATTAAATGTTCACAAACACTTTTCGCTCTGTTCTTCACACAATGTTATCTTATGTCTTAAAAAAAAAAAAAAAAATCGACTATAGCCAATAGCTTGTTAGGCGATATATTTTAAAATTTGCTTTTATTACACTATTGGTAATGTTCAGGTTTTAGGGAGGTTGGTTTAGTTAATTGAAAATTAGATAAAACATTAACCTTCAAAACCTCATCTGCTTGGGAGAACATTTAACTCGCTTTTAGCGCCATGCAGTGGACATTTCACCACCAGAACTGCTGCAATACTTGTCATAAACCAAGCAGTGGTGTCTCAGGCTCATTATTTCTGGTGGGGCACAAACAATCACTTAACCCGACATGAATTCAGGGGTTTAATTAACCGAAAATTCTCCGTCATCACCGATTTGTTTTTAATTTGACGAATAATTTAAAATTCTGTCAGTCATTTTGACAGATAGAAAAGAAACACAAAAATAATTTCATCCTAGTGCATCAGTTTTGAGTTCACTCTCTCTTTCACAAATGCACTCCCGCTGTGTTTGTGTGCCCTGTTTATTCCCTGGTATTAAATTGTGTATAAACAGGCACCATCGCCATTTACACCTCGTAATATGTGTCTCTTTTGACCAATTGTGTTTGGATTTCATAAAGCCATTGTGTTACTGCATGATAATAAAGCACAAAAAATGTATCAGGCACACTGAATAAGTTACGTAAACTTGTGCATGTATGTATGGGCAGTTTTTTAACCACACATAACCACAAAGTTTAAAAAAATTGATTTAGCGCAGCGATTAATAGGTAGAACTTTCACCCTAGAACTCATTGGTTTCACCACACTCAAGCATGAGCAGTCAAAAATGTATCATAAAAGCCTATACACTGTAATGTATTTGCCATTACAATGGATGCTATATCCCTGAATATAGCCCTAGTACAGTACTTATAAAATGAAAACAGCAGCCTATGACAGATAAAAATTGATCATGATGGAAATTTTCAACTCACTACGTCAGAGTGATAAACCTCTTAAACAGGATGCTACTCACAAACATCCCTAATATATATATATATATATATATATATATTTTTTTTTTTTCATTTTAGCACAAAACACTATTAAAACACAAAAACCTCAAGTGACTGTGACGGTAAACCAGATATACAGTAAGTAAATCGTCAAAGGCTGTGCAATTATCTAACTAACCTGCAGAACAAAACTGAAATATGTTGCAGTTCTTGTCATCTAATACAAACCAATGCATCTTTTCAATGCATCTTTAAGTGTTTAACAATGGTATACAATTCAATGAAATGATGAACGGTGCACTTTAATTAAGCCAACCAGTAGCACATTAAAATAAAATTAGCTTTTAAAACTTACCAGTGAAGTTCACTACACAGGTCTGCACTCAAGAGCGGTCAATTCCGAGGACCTTTCAGCTTGACATACATATGATCAAAGCATTTGATTGGCTATGGGGCAAAGGCAAACATGCCCCTCAGGCTATCATTGAACACTTGTTGCACATGCGCATGATGTTCTCCAGATCTCCGTTGATTAACATGGAGGATGACGGGCTAGCCCAACGAATAGCAAATGCAAACAATTAAATGGTTTTAACGCAACAGACAATATAATATCTACTGTTATCTGGTTTAATGGACATAAAACAAGTTTAAGATGTGGAAATAATATTATTCCTTAAAATAAATTTATGAATATGTTACACATTTTGCACAACAGCGCTACATCTGGCGGGGCTCAGCCCCACCTGTCCCTAATGTAGAGACGCCACTGAAACTATGTAATGTAATTTCATTAGTCAGTAATTTTTATGAGATCAGTCTGTTTCTTTCACAAACAGAGATTTTTTACATACAATAATTATTATTAAGTATTGTGGAAAGTGCTGTACAAATAAACTAAAAAAAAAAAAAGAGAGAAAAGAAAATAAGGCAGTGCAGGCTCCTGAGGAATTTAGTGTCATAAAAACCTTCAAGATGTCAACATAGTTGGATTAAATGGTTTTACAAGATATTTGATTATTCTTTACATTCATTTGAGAAGTAATGAGAACAGCATGTGATATGAGACACCACAGCTGAGAAATTTGCCATTTTATTTTGTTCAAAGGGGACTCTTGAAAGTTTTAAGAAATTTGTTTTCTTTATTTAAGGGCAAGCATTAAAAAAATAACCAAATCATCATAGAGAGCGTTTAGTTAAAAAAAAAAAAAAAAAAAAAATTATTCTTTTCTTTTCATCTGTTTTATATAGGGTAAAAAAAGCACCAGAAATTTAGACACAAGGCAAACAGAAAAAAAAAAAACATTGGAATTTTTCTCAGATCTTCAGGGTTTTGCAGCAATTATTGAGAAGTGTTACCAGATGTCTTATGGTGGAGGTTATCTTATCCTTGAGCTTTGCTTTGGTTAAAGCTTTCTCAGATTAAAAAAACACCATAAAACCACACAGCAATACGTTATGATTTATTGTGTCATCCACAAATACAAATCTCACTTTTTCTTTAATGTGTTTTGAGCTCTGCTCAGTATTTTCTCTCTCTTGACTTTATTGACAGCCCATCCTGTAGTGGATTGCATTTCAGCTGGGGCTTTCAAAAGTTTGCTAGACCTATGATTGGGCCTTTCTTGGACAGAGCGATTTTGGCTTAATCCTTAAATTGCACTGAAAATACAGCTGTTTTCGCAATTCCTTTCTCTGTATGGATGAAATATTTAGTTAAACAATATTTTTTTCAGTCATTCGGGGTTGTCTCAGTTATTTAACTCTGGGTGGTTTCCATTTTACCCAAAGACAAGGCTGTTTTTCAGGGAGAGAGCGTGTTGTTTTTGGATGGAGCAATATCATGCCGCGTTTAATCTCAAGCAATTTCGGTGTGACAGTTTAGATTTTATTCAGAGAAACATGCAAGACTTGTTTCAAAGCCAAATCTCCAATACCCTGGAGAATGGGTAAATTGCAACGGAAGCCTGTGATACTAAGCACCGGTCGTTAATTTTACAGATAGGGATCGGTGGGCAAGAGAGCGCGGAACACACATCTGCGAGGTTTGATGCAACTTATAAGAGACATTGCATGAAACACAAAGCTTTACACCAGGCTATATTAATTGAACTTCACAAAGTCAGTGTACACACAGTGATTCATACAGAATAATCTACATCTACAAAGCAAAGCACAAAACACTGAAGCACATGAAATGGAAAGTTTGAAGAAAAAATGGCAAAGATGGAGATGGGAAAGTCTGCTTTCTTCCATCTGAGATGAAAAAGAGACTGTTAAGTCCCAGCAGGAGGTTTAATTATGTCATAATGAAACATTTTATTGTGTAGTAATTGAGTGATGAAAACGAATAGCATCAAAACACAGTCAAGTATACATGCACATGTACTTGCACATGCACAATTGCATTGATATAAAATCTATATTAAAATCTGTAGATGCAGCCATTGAATCTTGATTGCATTCTTGTATAACTTATGTCACTTTAATGAGAGGATTGAAAACCCACACAGAGTGATATGGAAGCCTCCAGCTCTGTAACTAGGTTTCATGGTGGCATTTAATGAGTGGCCTGCAGAATTAAGAAGAAACAATCATACTGAATTCATGTGGGCAAGAGGACAGTGATAGAAGGATTGAGTGGGTATAACTTATATTGTACACACAAAAAAGTGCCTCCCACAGAGGAAAATTGTATTTCTCAGAGGTTGCTCTTTCATTGCTCAGGAGATGTAAAGTGATAGTTCACTCAAAAATGAAAATTCTCTCATAATTTACTCACCCTCATGCCATCCCAGATGTGTATGACTTTCTTTCTTCTGCTAAACACAAATGAAGATTTTTAAAAGAATATCTCAGATCTGTAGGTCCTCACAATACAAGTGAATGGTGACCAAAATTCTGAAGGTCCAAAAAGCACATAAAGGCAGCATTTATTTTTCAGGTTTACATTTTTCTTTTAAGGTAACAATGCACTAAAGTGACAAAATTCTAAGTAAAAAAACTTAAAGGTTCAAAGAAAAATGAAAATTCATCATCATCATCTTTCTTCTGCTGAACACAAACAAAGATTTTAAGAAGAATATTTCAGCTCTGTAGGTCCATACAATGCAAGTGAACGGATACCAACATTTTAAAGCTCCAATAAGCACAAAAAGGCAAGTAATCCATATGTATCCATGGGTTAAATCAGTATCTTCAGAAGTGGTATGATAGTTGTGGATGAGAAACAGATCAATATTTAAATCCTTTTTTACTTTAAATTCTCCTCCCTGCCCAGTAGGTGGTGATATGCACAAAGAATATGAATCGTCAAAATCAAAAGAAGATTGTGAAAGTGGAGATTTATAGTAAAAAGGCTTGAGTAAAAAAGCTTTTTTTTTTTTATAGTAAAAAAATTGAGATCTCTTCTGAAACTCAAGAGGTGAGTCACTGTTGGGTAAGTAACTTTCAAAAAATTAATCCATTACTGATTACTTCTCTAAAATGGTAATCTGATTACTTTACTGATTACTACATTGGGAAAGTAATCAGATTACTAATTACTTAACTTTGAAGTTACTTTCTAAAACCAATCAAACCTGCGAAAAAAACAGATGTGACACTAATAGCTCTTTTAGTACTTTAATATTGACTGAAAACAATAACAAAATTACAGCAACTTGGCTAAAGAGATCCAATGCATTTCTAAATATGCAACTTAACTTTCTTATCTCAAGTATGCTGTAGTAGTATCTTCAGGTGTGTGTGTGTGTGTGTGTGTGTGTGTCCACGCTATCTACATCCTTCTTAGCTGTGTGTGGCATGTTTATGTACAGTATGCTTGTTTACCTGTGTTTGTGTTGGTGTGAAAGACAGAAAAAGAATACTAATGAACTGAAAACATTTCTGAAAACATTTGCAAACAACTTTGATAGTAAATCCATTGTGTATTTGAATGCTTGTGTGAATATACAGGTTTGCTTGTGTGTTGCATCATGCATGTGCACAGTATGTCTGTTTGTGTGTGTAAATGTGCAGCATGTGTGAGTTTACACAACTTTACAGAGAGTGGATTATTTCTACCTCCCTGCTTGTGCTCGGACGAACTGAGTATCCTTTATCACTTGTGCATCTGTTAAATTGCACTGTGTCGGTGTTTAATTGTGTACGGTACATAAAGGACATAAAAGAGCCGTTTGCTTAGCGACTTTCCGCAAACGTTTCCACCTTATAAGCGATATATCCCTGTTTTACATTTACACCCGAAGCCGATCCCCTCTCCTCCCGCTGCAGGGGGACACCCGAGGGAGACGTGCGAGGATGGGGTAGAGTGTGGAAATTTGAGGAGGATTTGTCGCCGGCCCAGTCTTGTATGACTCTCTCCTCCAGCCAGGGCTGGAAGCATTGGTTGTGAGCGCATTGTAGCAGGGTGAGCAAGAGACAGACACAGTGGGTGTGGCGTCAAGCCTCGGAGAGGCATTTATTGGAAACAATAATAAATGTAAAAATGTCTAAAAGGGGTACTAAAGTGTCCAAGGGGAAATAGTGTTCATAATAAAAGGGGGAATCTGGCATCCTCGCGGTGAATGGGGCTCCGTGAAAGGGGCGGGGTAGTGTCCATAGGATAGCCCAGGCACGGGCTGGGTCAGTTGGCCGCTCACGCTCCCCTCCAAAGTCCATGGCACGTGGGGCGGCGGCTTCACTGGCGGCCAGTCTTCCCAGGCCCGCGGCAAGCATGAAGGGAAGGCGGCCCCTGAGAAGAGGTGCGCACTGCATTTTAAAGACAGCGGTGATGAAGCATTATCCCCATCAGGTGTGCTTCATTCACCGCTGACCAAACGAAGCTTATTAATTATGCACCTCTTCTCGCTCTCCCGCCCAACTCCCGTTGTGAGCTTGGCTGAAGGGTGGCCCTAAGATACCTTCAAAATTTGCTTCATGTAGCAAAATATAAATTAACTGGTTTCATTCAAGTTAAAAATAATATTAAACTTCAATGAATTAACCTGAATACATTAGGTTACTCAAACAAACCTAACTTTAAGGGTCAGATCAGGTAGAAATAGCTCCTTAAGGTAACAATTGTGGGTTACCATGTTTTACTGTGTAGAAATACATCCTAAAGTTAACAACTATACTTGGTCACTTTTTACAGTGTATATTCCTGAATATGTAAGTAAATGGCATTGTTTTGAGCAATTTAAAGGGATAGTTCACCCAAAAATGAAAATTCTCTCTTCATTTACTCACTCTCATGCCATCCCAGATCTGTGACTTTCTTTCTTCTGCAGAACACAAATTCTGCTCGATTACACTTCCTAATGCTTGACACATACACAGATCAGTAGATGGTGCTATAGAAATTGTAATTGAGCTTGAAATCATTATCACTGAGGTGACTGCTGAAAAAGGAGTTACATTTTAGTCTGTTCTCACTCAAAACCAACTGGGTCACTTCAGAAGCATTGATTCAACAACTGGAGTCTTATGGATTACCTTTATGCTGATTGTATCTCCATTTAGGAACTTTTGGAGTTCTGGTCACTATTTACTTGCATTGTATGAACCTATAGATCTGAGATATTCTTCTAAAAATTTTAGTTTTTGTTCAGCAGATGAAAGAAAGTCAGACAACTAGGATGGCAAGTGAGGGTAAGTAAATGATGAGAGAAATTTTCATTTTTGGGTGAACTATCCCTTTAAGTGAAGTTATAAGGACTCAGACTAGTAAAAAATATAATCTGTCCAATTTGGTATAAATAGCAGGGCTGCAATCAAATGTTTGTTAAACACAATGTAAATTAGCACTGTCACAGTAGAGCAATTCCTCCGGGTCCACACACACAGCATCACTACACAAAGGGAGATGCTTGTAAACACTTAATCTGAACACCTGTGTGTTTCTGTGTGTGTGTGTTCAAGGGAGGGACAGTAGAGGAGGCAGATGTGGTCTCTCTCCCCCCCTCCTAAAAAAAAAAAAAAAAAAAAGACTGGCTGCAGCTGGCTTCAATTGAGCAGGAGATGGTGGGTGGACATGCTTGGTGGTAATTACTAGGACACCTCTGTATGATGCCTTAAATAGCAGCCTTGTTTAGACTAAAAATAAACACCAGAGTACAAAAAGGAATCATGACCCCTGACCTTTGACAGGAGGCACAAAGACTTTGACCATGGCCCCATAAATAGCGGAGGTTCACCTGCAAACACATGCACTCACACACATAGACACAAATACAGACACACTTAATGAGCTATAATTGTAGCCCAGCCTCCGGCAGCAGGGCTTTGGCTCAGGATGGATGGTTACTCCAGTTTAGATTGCAGAAGATTGCAGTTCAGAAATCCAGTTCAAGTGCTGTAAGATTGCAGTCGCAATTGATGATGGACAACTCTTTGACAATATACAGATAAAGGCATGAACGGACAGCAGTACATTGACTTAGAGAAGTTTTGTGACAAGGAGTAAGGAAAACTTTAAAAATGTCATGCCAAATAATATGACTTTAGAATGTGTTTAAAGGTATTGACTACAGCCTTATACAGACTCATATATTGACATATAGAGACAACAGATAAGAGGCAGTCTGGGAGGTTGTTTCATAAGTGAGGAGCACAGACACTGCAGACTACATCCTCATAAACCTCAGTTATGATGTTAGGATGGCAGTTAGCCAGGGTTAGACCAAAGAATGTGGAGCTCTGTTAGGAATAGACAAAAGAAACATATCAAATGTGTATTTACATGTAAACCATTGAGGGATTTCTTTTTATAGCTATCTATAATCTGTGGCCGGATCATGGTACGGCTCATTTGTGGGTCCTTTTGTGGTTCGATTGATTTGTGAAAGTGAAGAGGTACCAGTCCGCTTTGCACTTAATGACACAAGTACCTCATGGCTTGCCACACATAGCTGCATTACATACTTCATATTCCAGTCACAATTTACTGTCCATATATGGGAATTTTAAGAAAATATAGATATATCATGATTACAATGACATGTTTTTGTGTCCCATATTCCGTTCTTGTTGTATTATTTGTGCACCTAAAATGAACGGACCGACCGCATTCAGAGCAGAGCAGCGCGTTAAGATGAACTGCTTTAAAGTGCTCTGATGAGCGTACCGTCTACGGAGGTTCACGTCAAACTCCCACAAAAATACAAGTGAGGATTTTTATAGTTTCACATTCATTTTATTTGCACAATTGCTAATGTTCTTGGCTCATACACACAATGTAAATGACATGCAGGAGGAGACGCTTGCTTGCTCCATTACTCTCAAGATGATAGATAAAGAAACATATTTTCAAATGCACATAGTATTTCAAATGTTTTCCTTCAAGTGAAATAAGAGCTTGTAGGTTTTATCGGAGAGCCTTAAATGAGAGTTGTCTCCCCTGCCTCCTCCTCCCCAGACTCGAAGCTCAAGTGGGTTGCCAGGTTGAGGACACGCAACAGGAACAATCAAACTGACAATGGCAAGCGATGAGCCTTACACTGTAAGTTGATCAGCTAATGTATACGTTTGCAATGTTTTCATTGTTTGCAAATTATAAACCAGCTCATGTGGATTTTTTATAACTCTGTCAATGTTAGCTAGATGTATTGCTGGCTTCCATGGCTGCAGCGCGCTGTGTTTGCCTGCTAACTTGTTTCAAATCTGGTAACCCAGAGTGTCGAAATACTACTGGGAAAAGGGCAGTGGGCAGGATCACACAGGCCAAAACACAATGGACGTTTCAAAGTAGAATATACTGGCTGTAGCACTGTTTTCAGAGACGCCAGTATTTCAACTTAGCATGTTCCCTAAATCTCTGATAACATATTATGATAATTTTATGCTTTAGTACATTAAATATATTACATATTGCACCTTTAACATAAAGTGAGAGAGTGAAGAATTTAGGACAGAAATACACTATGCATTCTTACTATTGCATAATGAAATATAATTGGAGGTGTTGTCTGGGTTTCATAAATGATATAACATAAAATATTACTTTTTATGTTATTCTATCCCTGTGCAATCATTTTTAATGAAAAATTCAATATTCTTTAAAGTCTTTTTAAGTAATCATATAGCCCCATTTTATTATCTGATTTCAAGTTAAATATCAATAAACGATGACTTAAGGTGTAGGCCTATCTGTAATAAGCATACATGAACCTTAAGAAGTATGACAATTTGTATGACAATTGCTTATCGCAATTATTTATGAAAAATTATTGTCAGCCAAATTTCATAATCGTGACAGCCCTAGCTGCAATTGGGTCTGAGTTCTTAAGGAGCTGTGGTGTGAACAACAAGGGGTCTGAGACCACATTAATGTGAAGTGGTCCAAAAAAGAAACTGGGTCCTCTTTTAAGTCCACTTAAATTGTGAACTCCAAAAGCACTAAGGCCATTTGCGGCTGGTTCCCTTTCTGGTTCACTTTAACCGAACTGGGTTTGGTTCACTTACAACGTACTATATGTGAAACAATAGTTTTCAGTTTCAGATGCCATTGTAGAAATGTAGTATTCACAGTCAGACATGATTACTTTAATCATTGAGTGAAAGTGTCAAATATCACGATGGTTACTGAGATTAAGCAAGTAGTATTCTGCTGGTCATGTGATTCTAAGATGGAGCCCCATGTGCGAACCCTCTCCATGTAGAATAAAACAGCTTTTATAAGATTACTGATATGACTGGAGTCTTCATTTTCATGTGAGTGGTCATGATTTCGTACATTAACTGCAAAATTACAATTAATGTCTTTAGAAGTTAAACTTTTTTAATGATGAAAAAATTACTGAGTGCACCTTTAATAACAACAATTTAAATGCTTTCTTATATGTTCCCCTTGGCCAAGGAAACATAATAAATTAATTCAAGCAAAAGGCATTATGGGTATTCCCCATAGCTTCAGTTTTGTACTCAATAGTTTGAGTTATTAACGCTTAAAATCTTAAGTCTATAGATTTTTAAGAAAAATAAGTTCAAGGAACAAAGATATTTGAGTTATGAGCACAAAACTTGACATTTCAAGTAATATTTAATTGATTTCTCCAGTAATGACAACATGGGCCATGTGGCCCCTGGCAGTCCGAGACCCCAAGGCATCAACCATAATCCAGCCCTGTCTATAAAAAGAGTTGCAAATTATATAAAAATATGTGGATTGATTGGATTAATTCCTATGCATTTTCTTTCTATTAATGCAAGCCATCCAAAGTATCTGCCAAAGTATAAGAATCACTACTACTACTATTCAGCCATTATTTCTCTATTATGTGCCTTCAAACCTGACTCAGTCTTTGTTAAAAAACTCAGAGAAAACAAGCTGACTAATGGGCCGCAACAGATGTTTGGATCCAACTGAAAGTCTAAATCAGCACACAGACACAGACATGGACAGAAACATGCACACACAAACCAAAACCCTGTCTCTCTTTTCACCTGGCAACACTCTATATGAATCCATTGCCCAGAACGTCCAAAACGGCATGAACTTTGACACAACCTTTAGCGAGCTGCAGCCAATAGTGAGCTAGCATGTCATAGACATAAAGACAAATGGCCCTATCAGAGTAAAGTGCCTAATGACTGACAGGTGGGGAGGGGGAGCGGTCAAACACATGTGGTGGCCTTTGATAAGCAGCTCTGAAATGAAAGGGCTCATTTGTGGGTGCCCTGTGGATCAGAAACCTCACCTCCAGCTGAGATGAGGAAACAGGTTGGTTTGCTCCAGGAAAACCTATGAAAGAATTTTCCTACCACACAACATACTGTGCCGCAACCATTATCTGAACTTGACCATGACTGACAAGTGTACTCAAGCATACAACCAACTTCCAGGATGCTTTTCAATTATGGTTGACTTGCCATAATATGGAGCAAATCATTGCAAAGGATCTAAGCAATCACTGAGACAGAGTGTGATGCAGAATACACTGAGTACACTAGCTTCAACTAGTGCAATGGTACTGTACACAGACATTGAGTAAGCATATAGAGCTATAAAATTTATGTTAATAACATAGCCTAGATAATGTGATCTAGGCTATGTTTTATTTTTACAACCCCAATTCCGAAAAAGTTGGGACAGTATGAAAAATGCTAATAAAAACAAAAAGGGATGATTTGTAAATTATATTCACCCTTTTCTATATTGAAAGCACTACAACTACACATTATATGATGTTTTTCCTTGTGAATTTAACTGTTTTTTGAAAATGTACAGTAATTTCAAATCAGATGATTGCAACACGCTCCAGAAAAGTTGGGTCAGTCGAGTGTTTACCACTGTGTAACATCACCACTTATTAAGCATTTAGGCACTGAAGACACAAGTTTGTTAAGTTTAGAAAGTGGAATTTTCCCCCATTCATCCATTATGTAAGTCTTTAGCTGCATAATTGTATGGGATCTTTGTTGCTGTATGGTGTGCTTCATAATGCGCCACACATTCTCAGTTGGAGATGGTCAGCACTGCAGGCAGGCTAATCTAGCACCCACACCCTCTGCGTCACAGCCATGCACTTGTAATCCGGGCAGTATGTAGTTTGAAGTTGTCCTGCTGGAAAATGCAGGGATGTCCCTGGAAAAGACGGTGCTGGATGGCAGTATATGCTGCTCCAAAATTTGTACATATCTATCTGCATTCATGGTGTTCTCACAGATGTGCAAGTTACCCATGCCATAGGCACTGACACACCTCTGGCCCATACAGACACTGGCTTTTGGACCTGATGCTGATAACAGCTTAGATGGCCCTTTTCCTCTTTGGCCTGGATAACACAATGGCTGTGTTTTTCAAAAACTATTTGAAATGTGGACTCTTCAGACCAAAAAAACACAGTTCCACTGTTCTACTTTCCATCTAAGATGAGACCAAGCCCAGAGAAGTTGGCAGAGCTTCTGGACAGTGTTGATGTATGGCTTCTGCTTTGCACACTAAAGTCTTAACTTGCATCTGTGGATGCAGTGGCAAGTGGTGTTGACTAACAAAGGTTTACTAAAGTTATTCCAAGCCCATGTTCATGATATCCATTACAGATGAATGATGTTTTTTAAGTCAGTGACATCTGAGGGATCAGAGATCACGCACATTCAGAAGTGGTTTTCATTTTGCCCTTTACGCACTGAGATTTGACCATATTCCTTGAATCTTTTAACTATATTATGCACTGTAGAGGGTGAAATGCCCAAAATCCTTCCAATTTGTCTTTGGGGAACTTTGTTCTCAAAGTGCTGGATTATTTGCTGAAGAATCTGTAGGCAAATTGACAAGTCTAGAATGATCCTTGCTCTTGAAGGACTAGGCTGTTTTTGCAGGCTTCTTATATACTATGACATGATTGTCTCACCTGTTTAACATCTCCGGTTTCACATCACCTTGTTATTTTAACTCGTCAAATTTTTATTAGTCTTAAATTGCCCGTTTCAACTTTTTTGGAGCATGTTGCAATCATCTGATTTGAAATTACTGTACATTTTCAAAAAACAATGAAATTCACAAGGAATAACACCATATTATGTGTAGTTGTGGTGCTTTCAATATAGCAAAGGGTGAATGTAATTTACAAATCACTCCTTTTTGTTTTTATTAGCATTTTTCATACTGTCCCAACTTTTTCGGAATTGGGGTTGTATTTGTAAGTAACACCACCAAATAATAAAGCAGAATAAATAAATAAAAAATAAATAATTACATTTCTAGAGCAAATAGTTTTCCTAAAAATTTAAATATAAAAAATTCCTAAAAATAAAAAATCTGTGGACAGTGAAACTAAGTTATAAAACTGTAAATAATACCAAGCTATAGATTTTTTTTTTTTCATCAAATTGTTTATTATATTTCCAGGAGTGTTGGTTATTCATGTTTTTGAGACATTACAGACATTACATCAGAACTTAGCATAATTAATTATAATTCAAAGTAATGGCCATCATGTTAAAATTAAATTATACATTATAAATTCTAAATCTATGTACTGATTGTACATAGTATGTACATTATATGATATGTACATTGTCCCCTGTCTACCAAACATGTTGAGTGGTCCAAACATCATCTGCAGCTTGAAACTGTACTTTTGGTCGGTTTTTAGGAGTGAATGCACGTAGCTAATTAGAGAGGTATAGTATGCTCCCTCACTCCCTATTTAGTGAGTGACTTTACCTCCAGTGTGCTGTCTGTCTGCACTGGTCTCAGAACAATTTGAAATGCACCTTATTTTCATCCTAACTCCATATGAAGCCTCTGTAAGCAAGCTTTTTTGATGAACTCATTGATTCTCAATGTGAAAATGCACAGTGAATATAGGAATGCATTTACTAATGTTAATTAATAGAATTGTGCTGTACAGTGATAACAAAATAAAATAGAACAAAATGTATATTAAAAATGAAGCAAAATGACTCACAGATGTGTTAATGTTGTTCAGCCTTTGAGGGAATAATGTCCCAATCGACGCGCGAAAAATGAATAAATTTTTTAAAGCGGCACATCAAACGAAACTAGAGACGATACTCTTTACCCCCAAACAGGTTTCAATGAAAAAACTTAAAAAGGTTTCTTACCAGAGGTATTTTTGTTGGCTTTACGCCCGTAGAAGCACTTCAATGAAATCGACGCTATGCTGCTGTGTCACGTGACTCGGTGCGGCAGAAGTTTAACCCTTAAATGACAGTCTAGACTATTGTGAACAGTATTAAGTCGGTATAAACTAAAGTTATACGTTGTGTATAGCGAAGCCAAAGTACGTCTATGCATGTGGACACAGGGTCACACGAGGTTAAAGGAGACATGTAAGATTACTTTTACTCATGTAAAGTCTTTTACTCAGGAGATAAAAATCTGAGAAGCAGTAGTTTCCATTCGATCTCCATTTAATGTAATTTCTGTTTTGGAAAGCAAATGTGATCTTATTTGTGTTTTTCTTTCCTATGGCTCTTTGTGCACAGTATACATTTGTACATTGGATATTGTGAAGTTAAAGGCATAGGTCACCCAAGACTGAAGGCATATAGTTGTGCACATTGAAAAGGGGAAAAATGGCTTTTAGTATTTCTTTTAGCAGTGATCCAATCGAACACAGTCACTGCAGTCTCCAGAGAGGTTATGGCACGTCTTTGGCCCCAGTGGCTCTGCCAGAGACTATAGCAACTGATGATTGTTTCAGTATGTGTACTGGTCCAAAGCCTCACATAAGAGGGGAAAAAGGGTAAGACGCATGAGATCCATTCAGCTTCATTGCCAAAAAGTATTTCATGGGGCAATGGATTTTTTTGTAAACAAACAAACAAACAAACAAAATCAGTCCGATGCAGTCTGTTTTCTCACTGCTTGATCATCTGACATCTTGGATGTTTATTTCAGTTTTGTCATTTCTTTCAGATGCTGTTTAGCTGAGCGGGTTGTTTGGGGTCAGCATTTAAATGTATACCTCATGTCATCTTTTTTGTATCTTTTAAATCAAGTTCGGTACAATAACAGAGCTGAACATACATAAGCATAATACATTTTAATAATACATATTTTAATCAACCCCACCCTTTTAAACACACACACACACACACACACACACAAACATAGAAGGTTTTACTAGCACTTATATTTTAGGTTATACATTTATCCTTGTACTAGCCATCTCTAAAATAATAGATATTGAAAATCAATCAATGTCAAAATCTCTTCACCTGTTATTTAATGATTACATATTTCATATTATTAATGAAGAACCTAGAAAGAAAAAAATGGGATTAAAAATCATATATATTTATTAATTTGGCCTGGAAAATAATAATAATAATAATAATAATAGATCAATGCAGACATCAGGCATCAGATCATATACAGTATTTATTTTTTAAAGGGATAGTACACCCAAAAATGAAAATTCTCTTATCATTTACTCACTCTCATGGCATCCCAGCTGTATGACTTTATTTCTTCTGCAGAACACAAACTATGATATTTAGAAGAATATCTCAGCTCTGTAGGTCCTCAATGCAAGTGAATGGGTACCAAAAATTTAAAGCACCAAAAAGCACATTGTTGGGACTTCGTTCAGGAGCAGGTTTGGTTATTAGCAATAATTCATAATTATCAAAGATAATTATTAATTATTAAAATCAACAGAAAATTGACTAGAATCAACATTAGCTTATTAATCCTTCAAATCAACAATCATCCAAGATAATTATCAAAAATGATAGACTATTAATAAGGATTAATATTGCCGGGGCACCACCCTGGAATCAGGGACTAATAACCAGACAGTATAGCAGTCTCAACATAGGATTGTTCTCTTAGGAAAGTCAACGTTCAGAGGACATCGACATTCAAAATGTAAAAAATGAAGGCTTGAATTCCAAGCACTGACATCACCTGCCAGCCCTTGACACAGGTGCATGCAGAACAATACCAAAACACTTCTCTTTAAAGTATAACAAAGTTTATTGAGTAATATCAATTAATAATCAGTACAATGCAGTCGATAAACTTCCGACTTCCAACTACAAACTAAACAGTAACATTAGATAAGGTAACAGATAAGCCTATAATACATGCGAGGAGGGTAGAGGTGTGTGTGTGTGTGTATGTGAATGGGTGTATGTGTGTGTGTGTAAGGAGAGAAGGAGTGCACAAAATGGAGAGTACGTCACACGAGGTTTCCAGCCAGAGAATGTGGCCACGAATGTGGGTGGAGAGACTGGTTAATGGTGTCTGCCCGTTTAACGCGTGTTTCCGCTGGTACGATAACTTAGAGACAAAGCTGGGCTCTATCTCCAAGTTATCTGTTCGCCAAATGTGTGTGTGGGTATGTTTGTGAGGGATTGTGTGTGTGTGCGGTTAGTACGAGAGAGAGAGAACAGGGCGACAGCACTGAAGCCGATTTAGCGATCGTGGGAGAGACGGCAACCATTATTTTTATCACTCCGTAATCCGTCCGCCGCGGTCATTGGTTCTTTATTGGATAAACTCAGTGTACCGGTCTCGCCCGCGATGGCAGAAATGTACAAACAGCCCAACGTGGCTGGACGACAACACAGCAAATCTCATTCGTGGTAACAGTGAGTTATAATAATACCTTAAGTATTGTTAGCAGCAATGAGCGGACTCGGTGGTCCGTAAACTGTACAAGCAATAACCTTGATACACAAGAATGACACACTATAATAATCTATCTCTGCCCAGACGTCAACCACTTAATTGAGTCGCATGAGGATGCGGGCAGAATGTGTGTTCATCTGTCGTTTGACTCCGACTCGGTTCCTCGCAGCGCGGGTGATGACGGGAGGCCGTTTCCTCGCTCTGTCGGCGGGCGGTACGGTGGCTGATTCTCAGTGGGTTGGCGGAGATATCAGCGAAGTCGACTCGGTTGAAGGAGTAAGAGAAATCTTCTTTCTTTACTTCTGCAGGCAAAAGGGTGAGACACGGTCTCCTTCGGATCCGTTAGCGTGCTCGGTGGAACGCGGAGAATCTCAGCTCGTCCAGCGAGATGGAGATTGTATGGCTAAAGTTCAGGTACGTACGTTACTTCCTTGGGCAACAAGGCTACACATGAGAGCAGCAGGGCTGCAACCAGACGCAACACATACTGTTGCTGGAAGCAAGCTTAGGAGGAATATATACTCTTGATGACATCATGGTTGTTGTGCATTTCATCCAATAGGAGTTGAGAGTTCGATCAGTCTAAATCTCACACCTAGGTGTAAAGTGAGCCAGGCTTGATGGGATCTGTAGTCTGTTTGGACTCCCTTTGTTTGATTTTGCCGCTGTTTTTGTGTTATCAGGCTTTGAGTGTTCCTATAGGCCTCAGTCAGGCTTTATGACGGTGTGTAGCCCTGCCTTTGTCCCCTATCTGAGCAAATGAGGCCCAATAACATAAATGCAGCATAAAAGTAATCCATAAGACTCCAGTGACTAAATCTACATCCCCAAATAACATATAATAAGTGTGAGTGAGAAACAGATACATTTTTAAGTCAATTTTTCTATAAATCTCCACTTTCACTTCTTTTGTTATTGCTGATTTGCATTCTTCGTGCATATCAACACCTATTGAATAGGGAGGAGAATTTTAAGTGAAATGGACATACATTTTGATCTGTTTCTGATCCACACCTATCATATCACTTCTGATATGATTTAACCCATGGATACATATGGATTACTTGCCTTTATGTGCTTTTTGGAGCTTTAAAATGTTGGTACCCATTTACTTGCATTGTGTGGACCTACAGAGCAGAAACATTCTTTGTTTGTGTTCAGCAGAAGAAAGATGATGATGAGAGAATTTTCACTTTTTGTCACTTTATTGCATTGTTACTGAGAAAACCTTAAATGAAAAGTGTAAACCTGAAAAATAAAAATATATATTTCTTATTCATATATCCATTTTAACATTATCTCAATTGTCTAAAACATATTATTCATATACACAGTGTACTGTGTACAAAAAAAAATATATAAATAAAAAAATAAATATATATATATATTTTGTTTTGTGAATATTTTTGTCATTTAGATGTGTATATATATTTATATGTTTTTGGTAATTCCAGCAGGCATGTGTCATTGTCGTGGAATATTTTAATAAAGTTCCTATTTGTGATGGCACATCCTGACCTGTTTGTATCCCTAACATATTATATAGCATATGGTTCTGCACTGTAAACCCAGAACATGATTATCAATAATTGTTGTAGCAAAGCTGCACTGTAAAACTATTATGAAGACCAGGAATTAACCATCCAGATGTTCTGTATTAGATTTGTAATGGCTGCAAGTAAAACACTTTAGTATAATTAGTTTTTTAATCTGAATAGCCTAATTCTGATGCTGCATTGAAGCAGAATTAAGGTTTCTTTTTTATTGGCATACTTCTCAAAACTAAATCCATACTTTAAATGCAGCAAACACTATTTACCAACAGTGGACAATTTGTGCCCATCATTTCCATATCATTCATGTCTATTGAGTCACACATTAATGTCAGAAAGCAGTAATTATTATTTTTTTTATTACAGTATTATTATTTAATGTTTAAATGTCCTCTGTGATCAGTACAATATACTGAACAAATAAAATAAAAAATCTTAAGAGTGGATGTGTTGCAACATAAATAGTGTGATACTGTAAAAAATATTTTTAATTGATGATTTAGCTATGTATTCTTAGACCACGAATGCTTTATTTGACATGCTTTTGAAGTAGTAAGAAGATTATATTGATATGGTTAAAATATAGGCCTAATAATACATTGATAAGCTGAATATTAGAAACATTTTTAAATAATTTTCTGAAATAAACAGGTAATGTGCAAAAGTAAAGTATACAGTTATTTAAATTAATTGAATCAAATGAAAAAAAGTGTTTATTTTAGTCATATCTGTAATTTGCCTATGTATATGACACTTTAGGCAATGTGTGCCGACTTGGATCCACAAGACAAAAAGGCAGTCAGACCTGTCATGATACATTTCCCCTGATGTGATTACCAAGGTACAGTCTTTTGTACAGTTGCAGTGATGACAAAGGTCATTCCTGTAATCAACAACCACTCAGCTAATTCAGAAGCATCAAACTTTAGACAGTAAAATACAGAAAAAAATTTCTACATCTAAATTAAGTTAATAAATAAATAATTTCTGATGTTAAACTATCACACTTTCAGTGGATATGCATAGTAAATGTCATCACTCACTTATCTTCTGAAACCTTTTTTTTTTTTTTTTTTTGAGTAAAAATGTATTTAGTATTACAGAAAATATACTTGATAAGTGCATTACTTATCTCTTAATTAATTTATCTGCCTTCAATAATGTGGAATATTGCCACACCATATTATAGTTGTTGGATTATGCTGCCCTCTACTGGTAACATTTATTGCTTTGACTCGATCATACCTCGGCCAGCCATATAAAGCCTACGTCATAAAAATGTGTTTCCTGGTTTCAATTTTAGGAGAATCACATTAAATATCTAAACAATCTAAAAAAGTTTCCTTTGCATCTATATGTGAACTATAGTACAGTATAGCTACATAGCCTTTGTTCTGCCTTTTGAGAGCTTGTATATTCATAGGCTATGTATTTTATGCATTTAAAGGCACAACCTTTGTCTCAAACAGATGGTGCTGTGACCTCTGGTGCAGAGGTGTGCTGAGGCTGGCACTTGTTTGTGAGCTTGGAGAGGTAAGATTAATTTCCAAAATCTGAAATACATTATCCAATGAAATATTCAAAAACACAAAAGTTCAGAGATAATGGTAAACTAGTAGCCTTGCAAGACTTTGAACTAAAGACAGGGAGTGTTTAGTCTCAACACCAGAGGCGCACCCACGAACCACTCACAGACTGTTTACTGTAGGCTGATAGTCAGATGTCTGTCTCTGCTAGATAAGGGAGTGTTTAATTATTGTAAATACCCTAGCATTAATGAGATAATTGATGGTAATTGAAGAAGCAACATGTGTTCAAAGGCTGGGACTGATGACCTCTGGTGGAGAGCTGGGCCAATTGCAACTTTTAAACAAACAACCACCATATATTTATATTGAAAAGACTGTTCCAAATCAGCTAATGATTGTAAGCATTTTTATAATTTTTTGTTGAGCTACTAACAGTGTTTTTTCTTGATTACCTGTAACAAAAGACATGTCCTATGATGTTACTGTAAATTCATTTTAAGAATATGAATGGAAAGGATGTCACAGTTCATCTTTACATATTGTGTTTTATCTTAAATAAACGTATACTTTACTACACAGCATCATTCGATTTATTATCTATTTACTTTAAAGCAGAAAGAAGCGTTCATATTTTAGTTAGTCAATTTTAAAGAAAACCCATCCTGTTTTTTGCAATGTGTCCACTGACATTAGAACAAACTGCTAGCTCAAGAGGCTGGAGACAAATTTATATGAAAAAGTGAGTTGTTAACAGACCAGTGCCAGTGATTCACTTTATTATTTGCCATGAAACTTGTAAAATTACAAATGTTTTTTACTATCCAAAAATTAATAGGACAACCATGTTTTAGCAATAGAAATTTTATGAGCGCACTGAAGTTTGTCATATATGGACAACCATCGTTTTAAGAGAAAAAGTGGTCATTTAAAAATAAATTAAATGTTACAAAGTATCCAAGTGTCCCATGGGAGCATTATACATGTTGGTTCTTCACAGTCACACTGCTATGGTTTTTTATTAATTTTATTCTGCATAATGCAAAGACATTCTAAAATGCACAAGGCATATTCATTCAATTGAAAATTAATTCTATGTGTAATAATGTAAAATTTATTTTTTTGTTCAATGGAAATTGCACTTTTTTGTTTTGGGGTTTTCAGTCCTGTTTGTTTGCTTTTTGCAACAAAAATAAAAACAACAAACAACAACAACAACAAAACATTATTGTGACTTGGTTATTTTGATCATTTTCAGCCACCCTGTACTGCAGGTTTGAATCTACAGTAGGTGTAAATTCTTAGCAGGTCATGTACAAATGTTTCTTTCTTATATTTTTGTTGAATGGGTAGGTAGATAAAATTAGGTTTTTGTAAAAAACACATTCACCTCTCTGGTCTTTTGTCCTCTTTAAAACCACCACATTTTAATCACATTACTGTAAGGCAAAGATCTCACATAAAGATCAGGAGGAAAACATTAGGCAAGCAGCAGAATTAAAGAAATAATGCTTGCTGTTGCCATGTAGGCCTAAATGTGGTTAATTCATTTGTTTGAAAAATCTTTTCTCCATTAGAGAAAAGCAAGACTTTCCATTAAAATACTGCAAATAGGTTTTAAAAATATCTTTATTATTAGTCAGTAGTTATAAGAGATTTAATTTTGACTGAAATATATTTATGGACAAAATATTGTAGCACAGGTTAGTAGAAGATGCGATGAAGATCAGTTGTAACAGTATTTAAAGTGATCAGATTTTAAAAATAATATTTTTCCTTTAAATTTTCAAATATCATACCCTTATTAAATGATCAAAGGATGCTGTTATACCACATATCTATAGAGAATTCAGAAGCAATCAACATGTCAAAACCTGTGATACAGCAAGCCCATTTTGGCCCGTGTACTGTGTACCTGACACCTTCTCCAGGTCAGAGCTGTGAACACTTACTGCTCCATCTGTGCCCAATCTCACAGGATGCCAGAGGAAATGGCATCATTTAATTGCCGTAATTATTTAATAATTACGGCAATTAAATGTCTTTCATTGGCGTAACATGGCGTAATTGTTAAGATCATATGGCCCAATATAACTATATTTTACACTTAGTCCCCTTATTAGAAATATATTGAAATAAATAAACCGATTAACATTGTATATAACCATATGAATGAAGTGGGCCCTGACAACCTTATTCTTGGTATACAACCTCCATTACTGAGAAATAAAATAAAGCAATACACTTTCAGAGTAATTAGAATTACAAACTTAAAGCAAATTACAAAGATAAATCAGACTCCCCACGAATGAATGGAGTGGAGAAAAAGTAATATTAAGGAGGAAAACAAGGATGGAGTAGAAGGAAATATATTAGACGGAGAGATCAATAAAATATAAGATCTTACAATTTTAAACAGATGATAACTGCTTAAAGAAGTAATAATATAAATTACATGATGAAGATTCTTTCTGTTTGATTTTATGGTTAATGTACTAAGCAATTATACTGCCCTACAAAGGCAAAGCACAAAATTGAGCTATGGCTCTGGTCTCTTATAATCTGTCCGGTGACAGATGAGTTTGGCTCATATGCTGAAATTCAGAGAAACCATTGTGTGACAATGCAGTAACTACAAAATCCACATCAAAATAATTCAATCCATTTTTCTCCGTTTCAGTGTTGGTGTAGTTACTGAGTTTGGCCATTGAGTTAAACATGTGTAAAGTCATTTAGGGAAATATCCAGGAATTTGGATGGATGGATGGATGGATGCAAAGTAATGCCATGTAAGCACCAATGGTTATTTTCATGGCAAAAACAGAGTAGTTTAATGTGCATTGACAAACAATAAACAAACTATAACAGCACTGTAAAAATATGTAAATAAAAGAGATGTAAGACATGAGACAGACAGCATCTAACAGCATCACCAAACTAACAGGGGAAACAGAAACACGCGTCCCGCAAAACACTGTATCCAGCCATGATCACGTACGGTACTGTAACAATCCCAGCTGTGAAGGGAGTTTATTTATAATGAAAGTGCTTGTGACTTTCTGGTAAATTACAATGGCCTGATGCAGGCGGTTGTGTAAAATGATGGGGAGTCTGTACTTAAGGGGAGGGGCATAAGTATACGTTTGGCAAACAAAATAGCAAGCACTCTAAACAGAGAGGACTTGTTAAGCAAGAGACGTTACGTCTAGGTTGTAAAACCTTGCGAATGTGTTTTGAGAAGAACATCTTTCTGCAAAACATATGTCTTGTAAAGACACACCATTCGTCCATGCCCATGAGGAGGCCATGCCTCTAGTTGAGTGTGCTTTAACACCAATTGGGCAGATCTTACACTTCGACTCGTAAGCCAGGGCAATCGCATCAACGATCCAGTGAGAAAGTCTTTACTTGGAGACAGACATTCCTTTTGTGCATCCTCCATAGCACACAAAGAGCTGATCAGAAAGTCTGAACTGGCGGTGCACTCAACGCATGCGTGTAATCCTATCCAATCCAAATTAAATGGAAGAGGGAAGAAAGACTGAAGGTGAACCACCTGCGCTTTGAAGAGTGTGGTTAGAACCTTAGGCACATAGCCTTTTCTGGGTTTGACAGTGGCTTTTGAAAGGCCAGGGCCAAACTCCAGAGATGAATTGTCAATTGATAGTGCATGTAAGTCACCGACCCATTTTACCTAGGCCAAAGCAAGCAGTAGTGTGGTCTTATTGGAGAGCATGTGCTAATCAACAGCGTCCAAAGGCTTGAAGGGGGGCCCTAAGGACCAAAGTTAGGTCCTAAGTCAGGACTGTAGCCAGCCGAGGTGGATTTAATCGTCTTGCTCCTCTAAAGAACTTTATGATTAAATCCTATTTGCCTATAGTGGCGCCGGCTTCCGGTGTGTGATACATAGATATAGTTGCCACATAAACTTTGAGCGTTGATGGAGTGAGTCCTGCATCTAATCGCTCTTGAAGAAATATGAGAATTTCATGTTTGGGGCAGTTTACTGCGTCTTTGCCATGTGAAAGACACCAATCAGTGAACACAATCCATTTTAGCGTGTAGAGGCGTCTCGTTGATGACGCTCTGGCCTGTAAAATGGTGTTCATGACTGAATGCGTCAGTTCTGGTGCGTTTAGCACGCTCCGTTCAGGAGCCACACATGCAGGTTCCACAGCTTGGGCTGTGGATGCCAGATTGTGCCTTGCTCCTGAGAGAGGAGATCCCTCCTCAGCTGTATTTCCCATGGCGAGCTGTATAACATCTCTATCATTTCCGGAAACCATGGCTGATTGGGCCATTTCGGAGTGGAGACACTCAAGATGGTGCCGTTGTGTGTGGCTTGCCATCGGATTTGTGGTCTAGTCCCTAGTTTGTTTGTTTTACTTTGTTTTATGTTTTATTTAACACAGTGCACTTCGTTCATATTGGTCTACGACAAATCAACTCTTTTAAGCTTGCAAACCAGTGCAAACAATCTGCTCTATCAAGCGCGAAATGGCTCATATCACTCACCTCCTACTTTTCTGTTGTCGATACCTGGTTACCTGTGCCGCTGGCCATGTTCTCTACTGGTGAGGAAGCGTAGGAAAAAACACGGGAGATGGGGTGGCCTTGCCGTCAAGCTAAAGCGCTACTTGGTTCAACAACGTGAGTCATGGCCTTCTCTAGGTCTCCATGTGAGGGGCTTGGTCGGCGATCACTTCATTCGCTGGCGCTCTCTGGATCCAGTAAGTGAATGGAATATTTCACTGATTCTGGCTGCAGCTGCTCCGCTCGCTGTATACGGCTCACCCCGTGTCTACCGTGGAAGAGTGTGTACCATCTTCGTTCACTTTCTCGTGTACGGCAGTTTGAGGAGTCGACTGAGAATCCGCCTCGGCTAAGGATGGTGTTGCTTAATGCCAGATCAGTGGTAAATAAGACTTTTATTATTAATGACTTTTTCTCTTCGCGGGAGTTGGATTTTTTATTCATTACTGAAACTTGGCTTACTACTGGGGACTTAAGCCCATTCTCTGAACTTCTACCCCCGAATTGTTTGTTTTTCAGTTCACCTCGGACAATGGGCCACGGTGGGGGGCTGGTCTCTATTTTTAAAGATCATTTTTCTTGCCGCCCAATTATGTTTAATGACTATAGGAGTTTTGAGTTGCAGCTGTTTACATTGGATCTGAATTGCTCACTCTTGGTTGCTCTGTTATACCACCCCCCTAAGCACAACATAGACTTTTTAAATGAGTTTGCAGACTTCTTGGGGGAATTTACCCCGAAATACGATAAACTGTTAATTCTTGGAGATTTCAATGTTCATGTATGCTGCACTGCAGACTCGTTAGCTAAAGAATTTATTACTCTGATTAATGCATTTGTTCTAGAACATCATGTGAATGTCCCTACTCATCAGCTTGGACACAAACTTGACCTGGTGCTATCATATGGCATTTCTCCGTATGATTTTGAGGTATTTGATAATGGGTTTTCTGACTATAAATCTGTCATGTTTTCTGTTCCTTGGGTATCTAATACCTCTAAAGCCACTAAATATATCCGTCAATCTCGATTAATTACCTCAACCACTAGCAAAGCTTTTTCATTAGCTTTTTGTGATGCTATTCAATCAGTGGATGTCAGTCAGTGTGATCTGAGTGCAGAGGAGCTTCTATTTAGGCTCAATTTCATATGTTTAAATGTTTTAGACTCAATGGCTCCTGTAAAGACTTTAAAACTTAAACCTAGAGCTGAGCCCTGGATTGATGATAACATACGCTCTTTGAGGCAGATCTGTAGAAGAGCGGAGCGTAAGTGGAAAAAGGACAGGCTCCAGATTTCCTTTGAAATACTTAGTGATTTATTATCCAAATTCCAGAAGGCAGTGAGAGTATCGAAATCCAGGTATTTTGCAGAAATCATTAACAAGAATTACCATAGACCCAAAACTCTTTTTACTATTTTTAATGCTGTTGTTAATCCAACTGTTTGTGAGTACCCAGCTGTGTCAAAAACTGTGTGTGAGGATTTTCTTAGATTTTTTGTTAATAAGATCAATTATATCAGATTGGGGATATCTTCCCCTGCTTTTGATCCTTCCATTCCCTCTGTTTGGACTGCTGAGTTCAGTCAGTTTGAAACTATTTCTTTTATACATCTTCAGGAAATAGTGGGTCAGTTAAAGCCATCAGGCTCCTCCATTGATGCTATTCCTCCGTATTTCCTGAAACAAGTTTTTGATGCAGTGGGTCCCTACTTTTTTACTATGATAAATCGATGTATTGAAACTAGTACTGTACCTGATGTGTTAAAACATGCCACAGTTTATCCCTTGCTTAAGAGACCAAACTTAGACCAATTTTAGACCTATTTCTAATCTGTCTTTTATTACAAAGATCTTAGAGAAAATAGTTTTACAACAACTGAAGAGTTTTCTTGATGAAAATAAGATCTTTGAGGTTTTTCAATCAGGTTTTAGAAAACGCCACTTGACAGAGACTGCACTTTTGAAGGTTTTAAATGATATTTTACTAACTGGCGACGCTGGGGACTTTCATAATCATAAATTTCTAATAGAAGTTTAAGTTAACATTGGTGAACATTCATCTGAGGCAGCTCCTCTTTCGTGTGGTGTGCCCCAGGGATCTATCTTAGCTCCCATTCTTTTTGCATTATATATGCTCCCATTGGGTTCTATCTTTAGGAAGCATGGGCTGTCGTTCCATTGCTATGCAGATGATACTCAAATCTATCTGCCCTTAAAAAAGAATTCTGATGGTTTGGAAGCTCTTATGACCTGTTTGTCTGATGTGAAGGTTTGGTTGTCTTTACCTTTTCTTAATTTTAATGAGAGTAAAACTGAAATAATAGTGTTATCCTCTTCTGTGAAGCCTTGGGTTAAAAATCTGGGTGTTGTTTTTGATGATGGTTTGAAATTTGTCAAACAGATACTGTCATGTGAAAAAGAAACTACACCCTCCTTGAATTCTATGGTTTTACTTATCAGGACATAATAAAAATCATCTGGTCCTTAGCAGGTCTTAAAATTAGGTAAATACAACCTCAGATGAACAACAACACATGACATATTACACCGTGTCATGATTTATTAACAAAAATAAAACCAAAATGGAGAAGACGTGTGAAAAACTAAGTACACCCTTACTGCTTCCATAGGAATTAGGAGGCTAAGTAGTAGCCAGGTGCTGCTAATCAAATGCCCTTGATTAACTGATCATCAGCAAGTGTGCCCACATCTATAAAAGCCTAAGTTTTGGCAGTTTGCTGGTCTGAAGCATTCAGGTGTGTGTTAACACAATGCCAAGGAGGAAAGACATCAGCAATGATCTTAAAGAAGCAATTGTTGCTGCTCATCAATCTGGGAAGGGTTATAAGGCCATTTCCAAACAATTTAAAGTCCATCATTCTACAGTGAGAAAGATTATTAACAAGTGGAAAACATTCAAGACAGTTGCAAATCTTCCCAGGAGAGGACGTCCCAGCAAATTCACCCCAAGGTCAGACCTTGCAATGCTCAGAGAAATTGCAAAAAACCCAAGAGTTACATCTCAAAATCTCCAGGCCTCAGTTAGCATGTTAAATGTTAAAGTTCATGACAGTACAATTAGAAAAAGACTGAACAAGTATGGTTTGTTTGGAAGGGTTGCCAGGAGAAAGCCTCTTCTCTCTAAAAAGAACATGGCAGCATGGCTTAGGTTTGTAAAGTTGCATCTGAACAAACCACAAGACTTCTGGAACAATGTCCTTTGGACAGACGAGATCACAGTGGAGATGTTTGGCCATAATGCACAGCGCCACGTTTGGTGAAATCCAAACACAGCATATCAGCACAAACACCTCATACCAACTGTAAAGCACGGTGGTGGAGGGGTGATGATTTGGGCTTGTTTTGCAGCCACAGGACCTGGGCACCTTGCAGTCATTGAGTCGACCATGAACTCCTCTGTATACCAAAGTATTCTAGAGTCAAATGTGAGGCCACGTCCACTCGGACTTTGCTGATGACAGAATGGAGGCGCACCGGGGGAAGCGCATACTTGCATTTCGCTGGCCGTACGTGTGTCAGCGTGTCATAGCGACATATATACACCACTACTGTTGTGTTGTCTGAACGAATCAGAATGTGGTGATTCATAATATCGGAATGAAAAGCTCTCAAAGCTAGAAAGAAAGCCAGTATCTCTAGGCGGTTGACATGTTACGGCTGTTTCGCACCTGTTTCCAGGTGTCGAAAATCGGGCGTCAGTTACACACTGAGCCCCAATCTGTGTTGGATGCATTTGAGGTCAGCACTTTCTTTCTGAAACTTGACCCAGCATAACACCCTGTTAGTAGAAGGCTGGCGCTGTCCATGGTGCTAGAGCAGCCAGACAGTGGCGAGTTACCTCAGGGAAGAACGGGGCAGATCTACGAGACGACGTCGCTTAACGGCGTCCGGACTGCAGAAACCATTCATCAAGGTGAGATTGTGTAGGTTCCTCTGGAACCACACTTGAAAGGACGCAAAGCATCTCCTTGTCAGTGGTGCACATTCACGCTCCTCGCCCTCACTGGGGGGAGGGGCGGTAGCATCATCCACTGACCACTTGCCTGATTCAGCGAGAGACATGACATAGTCATCATCCCTAGTGTCAGAACGGTAGGCTACAAACAAAACTTTGAAACCAACCAAAGGTCATTCAGATATTTGGCAATGTTAGGGTGTTAACAAAACTTATTTATTTTTCTCTCTCTCTTTCCATTTTTTTTGGGGGGGGGTAGGAATTGTAAATAAATGGCCTATAATACCGGAATATATGCTGAGGTGCAGGAAGAGGGAGCTTGATAAGAGGGAGCCTGTGGTACATTAACAGCAGCCACATGATCACTGCTAGAGACACCACCAGGCTTCTTCATGGGCACTAAAAACATGCATTGGGGGCCTGGGTAACTCAGCGAGTAAAAGACGCTGACTATCACCCCTGGAGTCACGAGTTCAAATCCAGGGCATGCTGAGTGACTCCAGCCAGGTCTCCTAAGCAACAAAATTGGCTCGGTTGCTAGGGAGGGTAGAGTCACATGGGGTAACCTCCTCATGATCGCTATAATGTGGTTCTCGTACTCGGTGGGGCATGTGGTGAGTTGTGCGTGGATGCTGTGAAGAATAGTGTGAAGCCTCCACACACACTATGTCTCCACGGTAAAAAATAAAATAAAAAATGAAATTCACAGGTTAAAACATATAATGTGTAGTTGTAGTACTTTCAATATAGAAAAGGGTGAATATAATTTACAAATCACTAATATTTGTTTTTATTAACATTTTCCTTACTGTCCCAACTTTTCGGAATTGTGGTTGTAGAATGTATGTTATCGTTTTTGTAATTAACATTTTTTATTGATTCAAAGAAAAACACAACAGAGAAAAACACAACATATACACCCCGAATCAACATTTAACTTTTAACCATCATTAACATCCCTCCCCAAACACAAACCCCACCCTACCCCAAAGAACACCCCTGTGGTTACATAAAATAATACACACACACAAACAATAAAATAAAAATAAATAAATAAAAATAAATAAAAAATAAAATATATAATAAACATGCATAATTAAACTAAACGCCTCCCTCCCCATCCCTTCCCCTAGAGTCCTCCAAAACTGCCAAATACCTACCCCACTTCCTGAAAAATAAGTTATCCATCCCCAGCCTTCCATCTATCATCTTCTCATAAGCCACCACCCTCCCCATCTCTGCACACCACTCCGGAAATGGTGACGCTCTGTCTGACTTCCATCCCCCTCAAAAAATTTGTCTACCAATCATCACGCCAGTCAGAACCCAATTTTTTATATATTTGTCGCCCGAATTTATAACTTCCCCATCGCCCAAAATGCAAAGTCTGGGGCAAGGTAAAATTTGAGGGCCCAGAATGTCACGCAAATAATTCTGAATCTTTAACCAAAAATCTTGGATCTTAACGCATCCCCAAAAAACATGGGTTGTGTCTCCAACTTCTGATTGGCATCGCCAGCAGGTGGGTGCGTCTTTAAGACCAAGCCCATATAATCTAGATGGGGTCCAATAAAATCTTTGTAAAATCTTAAATTGCATAAGGCGAACCCTTGCATCTCTAGATGCAGACTTGACATTTTTCGGAATCTTAGTCCACACTCCATCCTCCAATACCAAATTCAAATGTTTCTCCCATAATCTCCTAATAGAAGTTAAAGCTCCATCCCCCATGCTCTGAATTAACAGGGAGTAGTACACTGATGCCTCATGACCTTTTCCAAAAGCCGCAATCACCTCTCCCAAAGCATCTGCCTCCTTAGGGGGGTGTGTGCTACTCCCAAAAATAGTACAAAGCAGGTGGCGCAATTGCAAATACCTATAAAACTGAGGTCTGGGGATCCCAAAATGTTGGACCAAGTTTTCAAATGATCTCAACACTCCACTTTCATATAGGACACCGAGTGTAGCAACCCCCCTCACAATCCACTCTGGCCAGCAGAAAGGGGACTTGCCAATACATAATCTTGGGTTCTGCCATATGCTCGAGGCAACATTTAAATAAGTGTTAAATTTAAACAATCTGGACGCTTTAGTCCATACCGAGTGTAAATGCGAAATAACGGGGTGTAACTTAACTTTTCCAATTAGTTTGATAGAGATGCTTTGTAATGGCGAAATAGGGGCAAGAACTGCCTGTTCAATAGCAAACCAGGGAGGGGCTCTCTTAGGTGGAAGTGACCAATGAGCCAAATGTCTGAGACTGAACACATAGTAATAAAACAAAATCTTGGGTAGGCCTAGCCCTTATTTGTCAATCGGCCTATGTAATTTATTAAAATGCAATCTGGGACGTTTACCATTCCAAATGAAGGACTTCGCTATGCTGTCGAATTGCTTGAAATAAGAGAGGGGGACATCTACAGGGAGAGATTGTAGCAGGTAGTTAAATTTTGGACTACAATTCATTTTAATAACATTAATCTTCCCAATCATCGATAAATGTAATGAAGCCCACCTGCCTACATCGCTAGAAAATCTTTTTATTAAAGGGTCAAAATTGACTAACTAAATCAGACAAATTTTCTGGGAATAAAATCCCCAAATACTTAATGCCCTGTTTGGGCCATTGGAAGGCGCCCGGCTGGAAAGCCGTTACTGGACAGTATGCTGTCTGAGCCAAAGCTTCGGATTTAGACCAATTAACTTTGTATCCTGAGAACTTGGAAAAGGAATTAATAATTCTGTGGAGGCAAGGCATAGATCTAGTAGGTTCAGAGGCAAATAATAAAATATAATCTGCGTACAGCAGAAGCTTATGCACCACACCTCCCACCACCCCTGGAAAATCATCCTCCCCCTTATCGCGGTTGCTAATGGTTCCAGGGCAAGACCAACCCTGCCGAGTGCCGCTATCCAGAGTAAAATAATCTGAAATTAATAAATTTGTTTGAAAAAAAAGTAACTTAATCCAACCAATAAATGTACTCCCGAACCCATACATTTCCAAAATCTTAAAAAGATAATCCCATTCTACCATATCAAACACCTTTTCGGCAAGTGAGATGGCAGCGACCAGAGATTGATCATTCGCTACTGACCAGATGATATTGATGAGATGCCTGATGTTATCAGAAGAGCTACGGCCCCGAATAAAGCCCACCTGATCTATATGTATAAGAGATGTCATAACCTTACTTAATTGGTTAGCCAAAATTTTTGACAACATTTTTACATCTAGTTGGATCAGGGAGACTGGACAGTAACTTTTTCACTTGCTTGGATCTTTGTCCTTTTTAAGAATCAGACTGATCTGGGCTTGTGTCATGGTTGGAGGAAGCTTTCCATTGTTTAATGATTCTGTATAAACTTCTAACAAAAGTGGAGCCAGTTCTGTAGCATAGGATCTAAAAAATTCTGCAGCAAAACCATCTGGCCCCGGAGCCTTGCCAGTAGGTAGGGACTTAATTACCTCGTCAAGCTCCTCCAAGGTTATCTCAGAATCAAGAGAGTTTTTTTGCTCAATCGTCAATTTAGGAAGATCTAATGGTTCCACAAAGTTTCTAATATCTTCATCAGTAGACGAAGATGTTGAGCTATAAAGATCAAGATAGAACTCTTTAAAGGCATTATTAATAAAAATTTAGGTAAAAATTTCACCACCAGCAAATTTCACTGAGGGGATGATAGAAAGACTCTCTCTGCTTTATATATCTAGCCAAAAGCTTCCCTGCTTTGTCACCCGACTCAAAGTATGACTGTCTTGCCCTGAATAACCAAAACTCCACTTTCTGTGACAAAATAGTATTATATCTATATTTCAATCGGTCAATTCTCTGAGGCCATCAGCTGACATACGGCGCTTCAGCTCTGCCTCTGCACTTTTAATATTCTCTTCCAACTCCACGAGTTCTCGTGCTTTGGATTTTTTTGATGAATGAGGCATACTGTATGATCCGACCTCTAAGAACTGCCTTAAGTGCCTCCCAAGCCACACCCACAGAGGATACTGAGGACCAGTTGGTCTCCATATAAACATTGATTTCAGTCTTTAACATTTGTTGGAAATCAGGATTTTGCAAAAGGGACACATTAAGGCGCCAACTATATGATTTCTTTTTCTCTGTATATGGCAACACCCTAAACTCACCAGGGCATGATCTGAGACTAAGATATTTCCAATTGATCAAACAACAACAGATGAAATGAGGGATTTGGATATTTTAAAAAAAAATCTATTCTTGAATAAATCTTATGGACTGATGAAAAAAATGTATAGTCCCTACCAGATGGGTTCAAAAGTCTCCAAATATAAGAACAATATTTTTACACATCCTGTGAAGTGTCAGTCTTGCTCTAGGGGGTTTACACACTTTTGCTTCACTGTGATCAAGGACTGAGTCCATCAAAAGATTAAAGTCTCCTCCCAATATTATATCATGAGGGGTGCCAGCAGTTTGCAACATCCCTTCAAAAAAAGCCCTGATCATCAGTGTTAGGTGCGTAAATATTAGCCAATATCAACCTTTGCCCTTGAATTTCAGCTAAAACAATAATGACTCTCCCTAATTTATCTTTAGTCTGTTTGAGACATTTGAATTGTAGATGTTTATTAATCAATATAATGACTCACTTGCTCTAACTTGAGCCAGCACTAAAAAAAAAACATGTCCACCCCACATCTTCCCAAATTTTTCAGCTTCCTGCGGGGAGAGATGTGTTTCTTGAAGTAACACTATATCATATTTCTTATGTTTAAGAAAAGTAATAACCTTCCTTCTTTTTATGGGGTGCCCCAACCCATTTACATTCCATGTGAAGAGAGATAGTACACTTGTATTAACATCTGACATTTTGATATAGTAGAAAAAATACATTTTGTGTCAAAAACAAAATTATACAGACCACATTCCCCATTAGTGAAACAATCAAACCCCGAACTTTCCCCTGAACAAAACAAACAGAAAAAGAAAAAGTGCACATTAACCCCACGCACGAAAGCGCCAACCGGCGACAATCCCTCTAAACTCAAAAGGTCCATGAACACCCACGAGCCCCCACGACAACTTTGTCATAGGATTGCTCAATTTTGCCTCACAAATTTGTGAGGCAAGATTACATAACAGAAAATACTTTGTAAAATAAACCCAGCCAATAGGAAGAATGAACACAAAGAATGTGTAGATTCATTCACAGAACTGTCTCAAAGGTGTGATCTTCCACAAAACAAATTCCAGCTGATATAAAACCGTTCAGATTCCTTGGACAGACAAACAAATGTTCAGTGAGCCAGCTGTTATGAGTTCAGCGGATGACGTAATCATTCCAATGTCCCGTAAAAATACTCAACAAAACAAACTACAGCCAGCAGCAGGAATAAGCATGAAGAACAAACAGATTAATCCACAGCTGTTCCAAAGGAGTGTTATTCTACAGAACAAGCTCCAGCCGCTAGGCGGAACCAATACAAAAAGAAACAAAACCGGCATCCCGGTTCCCCGGATGGTCGAGTCAGTTCACTCGGAGGCCGCAAAAAAAGTATATACCATGACTTACACAATCCGTCAACTTTATAAAAGACATCCTTTGTGTGAGCATGTAGATATTTTGCGGTCATCCATAGTGTCCACTCTCAAACTGGCCGGGAACTTCGATGCAAAAGTTTCTTTAAGGAAAAGTGTTATTCACAAAACATGCTCCAGCTGCTTGGCGGAACCAATGCAAAAAGAAAAAAGAAACCAAAAATACGCCCAGCTCCCTCAAAAGCCAGAGTAAGTACAGCGAGTCGACCCACTCACATGAGAAACAACCAATGGTTTACTCACCCACTGATTCAGTAAAAGACATTGCCTGATTGGGACAAGTAAATACTTTGCGACCGTCCTTAGTTTCTATTCTCAGTTTGGCCGGAAACATCAGAGCGAAAGTGATCTTTCGCTGATGTAAGAGTTTCTTACATTCCTTGAACCGATCGCGTTTCTCTCGTCGAACTTGTAAAGTCCGGGAACAATAAAATATTATGGTTCTTCCAAGAAAGCTTCCCTTTGCTCCTCGCCTGGCGCAACACAAGATCTTTATCAGATGATCTCAGAAATCTGGCCAGAATCGATCGGGGCCTGTCTCCCTCAGCAAATCTGTGAGCTGGGACTCTGTGAGCTCGCTCAATTTCCAGCTTGTAGCCTGTTATGTCGAGCAGACTCGGGAAAAACTCGTCTAGGAATTTCACCATATCTCTGCCCTCCTCATGCTCAGGAATTACAACAATTCGAACATTATTCCTGCGGCTTCTATTCTCAAGATCTTCAAGCTTTTCAAGGAGATGTTCCAAATCAACTTTGGTCGCGGGTGGATTAGTGGCAAATTCCCTCTCTGATTTTGGAAGATTCCAAAAAATCGATTCGTCTCTCAACATCAGTCACTCTTGTAACTAGCTCAGAGAATTTTATTTCCATTGCTGTAATCAATCAACGTATTACAGCGAGATCCTCCAAGTCAGCAAGAATCTTCGTCAACATCACCGACATGTTGGACAACTGACGCTGGATCTCCTCTCCCGCTGCGCCATCCAAATCGAGTCCCCGGTCTGTAGGTCTGTCGGGGCTTTCATCCTGAACACGTATGTGTCTTTTAATATCTCCAGAGCCCGAGGATTTTGACTTCTTTGCCATGTTTTGCATCAAAGAGCTAATGTGTAACTGGGTGTATAAAATTTCACCAGATTATAACATGAAAATAATAAAAAATTTAGCAAAGTGCGCAGAGCTCGTCGCTCACACGTCTGCACCTTGCATGGTGTCACGTCGAATGTATGTTATCTTAACAAACCCACCTTAACGAATGTCTGCTCTTTGTTTATAGATTCTCAAGAGTTGAAACTCTAACTGCATTTGATATACTGACACATTCCATGGAGGTCTCTGGCCTCTGTTTTAGACACAAAGTAATAATAAAACACAACAATTATTTTTGCTACATTGAATACACAAGCATGTGAAGAAAAGCAGAAAATTCTCTACATTTTCAACAATATCTTTGGTCTAGAAACACCTTAAAGTGACATGTGGTCTTGATGTCATCTTGTAAGTTTTCAAATCATCAAAACCCTAAATGATCAAATAACAAAACCATTTCTGTGTTAGATCATGAATCATGCAGCAAAATTCATGTAAACACAAACAACCTGATACAGCTACGTGGATTTAACATTTTTGATGCATAAATATTTAATTTCACAACACATGTTGAGTGATGATAATCCATAGACTTTCTTGACAGTGTTGTCTGAATAAATTGTGTATCATTTAAAAATGGTCAATGATAATGAACAAAAGAGGGTGTAAAAAAATAATACAATGATTTTAATAACCATAGACAGGCAATATTACAATAGCAATATGACAATAAACAACAATAACAATAATGGCGATTAAAGTTTCCTTTTTGGTGACTGCACTGTCATTTTCTCCACAAAAATGTTTAATGTTGACTTTAAAAATAGTTTTCAAGTCATCTGGTAGGCAACTAGATTTCCTGGAAGTGCATTTTCCTTTAAACGTATAATGATTTTCAGCTCTGTAGGTCCATACCATGCAAGTGAATGGGTGCCAAAATGTTGACACTCCAAAGCACATAATGGCAGCATAAAAATAATCAATTTGACTCCGGTCGTTAATTCCATGTCTTCAGAAGCTATATGGTAGGTGTGAATGAGCAACTGATCAATATTTAAGTCCATTTTTGCTAGAAATTCTTTTCCCTGCCCAGTAGGGGGCGTCTGCATGAAGAATGAGAAAGTTAAAGTGGAGATTGACTGAGCAGGGAGGAGAATTTATAGTAAAAATGGACTTAAATATTGATCTGTTTCTCACCCACACCTATCATATCACTTCTGAACAGCTACGGCCCAAGCATTTTAATTCTAGGCCTTTAGTGCGATTCATGCCATTAAGAAAACACAGTTTCACAATGAATAAGACACCGTATACCTATCATACATTGCGTGGCAGTCAACTAATAATACCAACTGACATTTTAAAAACACGTCCACGCACAAAAGCAAGAACCAAGGAGGTCTAATACCGAGAAAAAGCTCTCTAATATTTGCGATTTAAATTTTGCTTGCAATAAATTTTGTTTCGTCAGGGTACATGGTTACTTTTCAAAACTTGATCCGACACTGAATGCTCCAGCAGCCTAATTTACACTTAGAAAACTCCTGATGTTGCTATAACAATGCAAAAAGCACTTACCAATTTACTTGAGGTGAAAACCAGTCCTCCTTTCCTGTTTAATAAATTAAGCAATCACACGATCATGCAGAACATCCCGTGTTTTTAAAACCATAAGGATCTCTTTACCAATGGTGATGTGGCAGTGACAGCTGACTGGTCAGACAGATCTTGCGCTCTTCGCTTTCAAATTACGTACATCACTTAAAGCGTGATTGCATCATTCAAGGCCAGTTAGAAGGCCTGCACTGGAACGTATCCTAAAGACCACACCCACCAAGAACAAATAAATCATTCTGATTGGCTGATGAATCTGACAATCTGACTTTAAATGCCTATTTACTGCAGTGTTGAGGGATTCTGTGGAAATTCTGAAAGCCTGATTGGGTGGAGCTCAAACTCACGCGCTGCTTCGGCGATTTGTGAAACAGTTGTAATACTTTGTAAGTATCGAGGAATAAATTCTGATTGGATAAACTTTTTGTTTTTTGCTATTCGTTTGTAGATGAATTAGGAGTGGAAAACGACTGAAAATACATAGGCAAAAAGGTGATTGAGAATCAAAGGATGAAAAATATTTAATTATTAGGCATGTTACGCCAGCAGGGAAGGCTTTGCTGGCCCTGAGAAATCGCCACTGCTTCTTAAGATATGGATTTAACCACTGGAGTCATAGGGATTAATTTATTTGCTGACTTATGTGATTTTTGGGGCTTCAAAATATTATACATTAAAATGTATACCAAAGGCTTTTCCCAAGTTACACGAAGACAAACTAGGAGGAAGGCCTCAATACGTGCATGAGGTTTTTGAATGGATGTCTATGGAGATGCTTTAGAGTGCTGAATAAACTTGCTTTTGTGAGGAAACAGCTCATCACTTAATGAATTGATCGCCTGTCCACTAATCTTCAACATGTTTTACACTAAACAATCCTTTTGGAATTAACTACGTGTGGAGTTTACTGCGATTAAATTGCTGTTTTATAAAAGAGAAGACGCGGACAATTTTGCGACAGGTGGATATCAGTTTACGGCTGTCCCCATTCATTTGTATGGTATCCGCAAACGGTGACTTACTGTCGTAACACGCTAGTTGACTGTTACGCTCTCTGCCATGATGAACGCGTGGACGTTCTTATTTCGCTCTGGTCTCTTCGCCAGTGTACCGCCCATAGAATGTCTATTGGGACCGCATTGTTTTGCTAGCCTTGTAAGCTCAGCTTGATAGAAAGGTTCTGGCGCGATAACAGTTTCACCAGTAGATGGCAACCGTATGCGTCACTCGACTCCAGCGAAGTAGACCGAGCTGTATCTGATTGGTTGTCAATTTACTGTTTTGTTTTTAGGTGAATTGCACTATGGCAGTGTTTGTTTGTTCATAAAACGTCCTTCAAAATACAAAAAAACTCGGCATTAACGATAAGTAATAGGTAGATAAATAGATAAATTGATCGTTGAACATACACGATGGTGTTCAGTTGTTGTGCGTATAACTGCAAAAACACTGCAAAGGACAAGAGCCTCTCTTTCCACAAGTAAGCTAGCTTTAAACTATAACGGCTACGGCACGGCTTATATTATGTTTTAAAACGGTAATGCGATCCATGTTACGTTTCTGTTCTCTTATGTGTTTTATATGATTTTTCAGATTTCCCCTGAAAAAACCCAAATTGCTGAAGAAATGGCTCTACAATTTAAGATGGAAGGACTGGAAACCTGCTCCGCACAGTAAAGTCTGCAGTATCCACTTTGAAAAGAACTGTTTCATTAAAGAGGGAAAGAGAGTCAGACTTCATTCATCGGCTGTGCCAACCATATTTGCATTTCCAAGACGAGTAGGAGAAAGAAAGGTGTGTGTGACCTGTGTCCTGTAAACTACAACGTTGACTTTCGTTATAGCAGATTTATAACTTTATTTTTTACTTATAGAGTAAGATCAACCCAAGAAGCAGAAGAGCTTTGGTGAGTTACAGAAACTTACTTTGTCTTGTAGTTGCATGCTTACATCTTGCATGATGAAATATTGTACTTGGCCTGCTTTGTTTATTATTAATGACCAAATTGCCTTCTTCCCAATGATTTGGGATTGAAGGGAATTGTTGGCGACGCAAACTCTCCTCCTCAAGCAGCACCAAGAAGATCCTTAAAGAACACTGGCAAAAATAGTTCCAGCCAGACGACAGCAGACCAAACAAAAACATCCAAGCAGCAGTTGACGGGACAGGAAAATAGGTCTGCAGAGGCATCAGCACAATGGGGTGTTTTGATCGGATGTTTTTTTTAGTATGTGGTCGTGTATTTTTATGCATGTTGAAGGAATAGTGCACCTAAAAATGAAAATTCTCATCTGTTACTCACCCTCATGCTATCCTAGATGTGTATGACTTTCTTCTGCAGAACACAATTTAAATTTTTTATAAGAATATTTTAGCTATGTAGGTCCATACAATGCAAGTGAATGGGTGTCAAAATTGACGCTCCAAAAAGCTTATAAAGGCATCATAAAAGTAATCTATTTGACTCCAGTAGTTAAATCCATGTCTTCAGAAGCTATATGATAGGTGTGTGTGAGAAACAGATCAATATTTAAGTCAATTTTTGCTAGAAATTCTTCTCCCTGCCCAGTAGGGGACGTCTGCATGAAGAATGTTAAAGTGGAGCTTGACTGAGCAGGGAGGAGAATTTATAGTAAAAATGGACTTAATTATTGGTCTGTTGCTCACCCACACCTATCATATCACTTCTGAAGATATAGATTTAACCACTGGAGTCTTATAGATTACTTTTTTTGCTGACTTATGTGATTTTTGGACCTTCGAAATATTGGCACCCATTCACTTGTATTGTATGGACCTACAGAGCTGAGAAATTCTTCTTAAAATCTTCATTTGTGTTCTGCAGAAGAAAGTCATACACATCAGGGATGGCATGAGGGTGAGTAAATGATGAGAGAGTGTTCATTTTTGGGTGAACTATCCCTTTAACATGTGCTAGAATAAACCTTAATTATGGGTTAGTTAGGAACCTCTGGACTCCCCTGAATTCCCAATACATTTTTATTTATTCTACCGAAACCATCAGATGCCATGTATGCATTGTTATTCTAACGTTTTGTATATTTTGGATGTCTGGTCAGACCACCATGGACTATCCTGGGAGATGGGGCTCTTGACCGAAGCATGACTCTCCCCAGTTTCTTTCATGGTGGATACTGTTTGCCGATGGTATGTTTTCTACATTTTTGTCTTTCAAATCCACAAAAGATTGGGATTTGATTAATTCGTAACAAGTACCAGTTGCACTCACTAATACATAATATAATTTTGAAAGGAGATATGAAGACTCAAAGTACATAAGACTGTTGATTTTCTTACAGAACATCCGCTGGGCAGGAGATGATGAATTAAATGTAGTAAGTAATTATGTTGTATTGTTGCACATAAAAGGAAATCTTAAATACATACTTTATAATCAAGTATTGTGGAAGTGTTGCTTATCAATACATTATTCATTCATAATCCAGAAGCCACATGTTGTTTACGGAGTTCCAGGTCAAACAAAACCACACATAATTGCGGTAAGGCTGATTACATACTTGTGTATTCTATAACCATTCTGTTTTGTGAAAATAATTCTGCTTGGAGCAAAAAAGACCTGGTAGAGAACAGTAGATGAACATTGACATAGGCTTGTTTTTCACACTGAACACAAGCTTGTATAGTATAATTTCATTTGTAAATGCACCACCTAAATGTTAGTGGTGGTGCTACTCTTTCACAGGAGATATTTAGTAGCCTAAACCCTTCATTTTGAGTGGAAAAGCTGATCATTGGAATACTTGCATATTGTTTCTGTTTGAAATTAATACATACAGACTCATGTGTTTTTTTTTTTTTTTTTGTTTTGTTTTTTTAGAAAAGATTTGTTTCAGAACAAACATGTCTGCTCGGTTGAATATAAAATGAACAAAAAAATCCCATAGACTTCCATTGAAAAGGTCCCCACACTTATCTAGAGATTTAGGATATCATAGAGGCTTGACGATGGTCTCTTTTGACTTGGGCCAGTATTTAATCATTTAGTAATGGCCTAGCAATACCCTAGAAACCACCCAAAACATCCTGACATTGCCTAAATATAAGAAGTATCATTAAAATTTAATGTTTTTTAAAACTTATTCATTGTTGTGGAGAATCCAGACATTTTTACCAAATACAAGATTACGATTAAAAGAATATTCCGGGTTCAATACAAGATAAGCTAAATTGACAGCATTTGTGGCACAATGTTGATTACAAATAAATAATTATTTAGACTTGTCTGTCCTTTTCTTTAAAAAAAAAAAAAAAAAAAAAAGCAAAAATTGAAGTTACAGTGAGGCACTTACAATGGAAGTGAATGGGGCCAATTTTTTTTGAGGGTTTAAAGACAGAAATGTTAAGATCGTATTTTCTAAAAGCACTTACACTGGCGGCCAAAAATTGGGAATAATGTACAGATTTTGCTGTTTCGGAAGGAAATTGGTACTTTAATTCACCAAAGCGGTATTCAGCTGATTACAAAGTATAGTCAGGACATTACTGATGTAAAAAAACAGCACCATCACTATTTGGAAAACGTCATTTTTGATCAAATCTAGACGGGCCCCATTTCCAGCAGCCATCACTCAAACCTTATCCTTGAGTAATCATGCTAAATTGCTAATTTGGTACTAGAAAATCATTTGCCATTATATCAAACACAGCTGAAAGCTATTTAATTTGTTAAATGAAGCTTAACATTGTGTTTGTGTTTGAGTTGCCACAGTATGCAATAGACTGGCATGTCTTAAGGTCAAGATTTGGTCAAAAAAGAAACCGCTTTCTCTAGAAACTCATCAGTCAATCATTGTTTTGAGGAATGAAGGCTATACAATACTTGAAATTGGCAAAAAACTGAAGATTTCATACAAAGGTGTACACTACAGTCTTCAAAAACAAAGGAGAACTGGCTCTAACAAGGACATAAAGAGATGTGGAAGGCCAGATGTACAACTAAACGAGAGGATAAGTACATCAGAGCTTCTAGTTTGAGAAATAGACACCTCACATGTCCTCAGCTGACAGCTTCATTGAATTCTACCCGCTCAACACCAGTTTCATGTACAACGGTAAAGGGAAGACTCAGAGGTGCAGGCCTTATGGGAAGACTTGCAAAGAAAAAGCCACTTTTGAAACAGAAAAACAAAAAGAAAAGGTTAGAGTGGGCAAAGAAACACAGACATTGGACAACAGATAATTGGAAAAGAGTGTTATGGATCTTAACCCCATTGAGCTTTTGTGGGATCCGCTAGACTGTAAGGTGTGTGAGAAGTGCCCGACAAGACAGCCATATCTATGGCAAGTGCTACAGGAACCATGGGTTGAAATGTCACCCGAGTATCTGGACAAACTGACAGCTAGAATGCCAAGGATCTGCAAAGCTGTCATTGCTGCACGTGGATGATTTTTTTTTTTGATGAGAACTCTTTGAAGTGGTTTAAGAAGTGATATTTTTTTTTTTTTTTTTTTTAATTGTACATTATTTTTCATGTTATTAATGTCCTGACTATAAATTGTGATCCGTTGAATGCAACTTTGTTGAATAAAAGTACCAATTACTTTCCATAAGAGCAAAATCCGTACATTATTCCAAACTTTTGGCCGCCAGTGTACATTAACATTCTTCTGTTAAAACTCATGTATTTATTGAGCTGTAAAGTTGTTTAAATTGTCATTTTATTTCATTTTAGGGTTTGTTTCAATACACCGTCATGGCAACGAAGTTGTAAAATTGGCTATAACTTTACACAGAAAAGATTAGTAAGCTTTTTTTTTTTTTTTTCTCTCTCTCACTAAAATCATGTTAACGTGCATATTAACATCTTGTGGCTATACTTTTGAAACGGTGAGTATTTTAACGTTTACGGATTGGCCCAATTCACTTCCATTGTAAGTTCCTCACTGTAACCCAGAATTTTGCTTTAAGGATAGACAAATCATAATTATTATTTGTGGTAATCAATATCATGCCACAAATGCTGTCGATTGCTCTTAAATTGTATTGAACCCAGAATATTCCTTTAAATTAGATTACAGCACATTACAGATATGTATCAAATAATAAAGTAAAATGGAAGTCTAGCATGGACCAGATTGTTTTCTGTGTGTGGCAATAACCCTTTCTGAGAATACAGTTTTCTGCTAAACAGTCCTCACTGAGGTCAGACTTCTCACATGATACCATATTTATACATTGTTTACACAATATTTTAAAATTGGCAATTTGAGGTTATCATTTTTCCATAATTTTCTTATAAACATATCAAAGCAAATCAGCTTTACCACTTAAACAAACTTTACCACTGTCTTATAGTGGTTTTTGACCTCCATTCTCTCAGGTTAAAGAGAGGTGGGAATGGCTTGGGCTTGATGTAAGAGGCCCGTTCTCTCCTACAGTTGACCACCACACACACATCATGACCCTGACTGACTACCATTCCAAATGGGTGGAGGCATTTCCTCTGACTCAAAACCTGAGTCAAGATGTGGCCGCGTGTCTTGCCGAAGTCATCACTCAGCAGGGTTACCCTCTCGGAATTCTCTCCCGGCTTTCCAGAGGGACCCTCAAAGAAGTAAGAGACGTGCAGCGAAGAATTCCACATTCTTAGTCAGCTGTTTTGGAAATGCAGTTAAGTTTTGTATCATTGATTTTTGGTTTTCATTTTCCCTCATTTTGTAAGGTTAACCGTGAATTGAAGAAACACGTGAGGTTGAAAGGAAACACCTTAGTGGTACACCACCGCCAAACTGGTTACATGGATCTGGTCACCGAGGCCCTTCTCAATAAGTATGAGATCTTGGACTTCTATTACTGATTTCAACTTTCAAGATGTATTTTGAGTTTTAGACTTTATCCAATATGTGATAATATTTAAAATTTAATTTGAATGCATATATTTACTTCTAAAAGGGATAGTTCACTAATTTTTTATTTAAAAAAAAAAAAAATGTATTACAAAAATAAACTGTTTCTGGATATCCAGCATTACTTTTTATATGTTTCAGGATGCTGGATGAGCTGGTAAAAAAACACAAAGTAACCTGGCATGTCCATCTCCCTGCTGCAACTCTGCGGTTCTGTTGCACGAATCACCCCTCCACCCAAGAGAAACCCTTCACCCGCATGTATGCCAGTAACCCGCTGTTCTCATCTTCACCCAGAGAACTGCCTGTAAGTCAGAATGACGTTATTTCATCAACAGAGTTTGTAGTCAGTAGTCTAGTTAACATGGGCTCTGTTCTTTCATAAGAAATTGCCAGTTAAGTTTCTAATGTACTGCAAATTAATACTTGTGACAGTTTGGTTTACTTTTGTTTGTCGTGTGTCTTTGGTCTGGTTGCTTTCTATAGTTCAGTGTTACTGATATTCGCTTGAGTTCCTTTATCATCTCATCCACTGAAGCAAACAATATGGGAACTGCCTCAGAGACTTTGGTAAGACAGCTTAACCAAATTAAAATTGCATTCTGTTGTTTGATTGGTATCATTAATGACCACAAATTGGATTTCTCTTTTTTTTTTTTTTTTTTTTTTTTTCCAGGGGCACTGACTGAGATCAGATTCCTCCATTACAGAAGAATTTTTGTCATGGTTACATGACTTCTGAATGTTTTCATACTTTGTCACAATTTCCAAGTTTTTGCTCAGATTTTTAATTATTACTCTTAGACTGTAAATTAAAAAGCATTTGAGCTGCCATGCTCAAGGGAGACCCGGGTTCGAATCATGCCTGGATTCCTGTCATTCTCACACCCCCATTTTTTTTTTCTGTCTCTTCCTGACTGTCTATAGTATACCCCTAAGTTTTGCACTGTTGCCCTGTACAGTACAAATATTGTAAAGTAATAAAAAAAATAAAAAAAAATAAAAAGGAAACAACACATTACTGTATTAGAAATTATAAACCAACCTTGTTTATATTAATAAAAGAGAATAATTTTGAAAATAATAGCAGGTAACACATACATAACCCAAAAAGGTTGTATTCGTAAACATTAGTTAATGCAGTAGTTAACATTAATTAACAATGAGCAATACTTTTACGGCATTTATTTTGGTTAATGTTAATTTCTACATATACATTTTACATTAAAAGTTGTGTTGCATGTATTGATCTAATATGAACAAACAATAAAAAAAATAGTATTTTGATAATTAACATCAACCAAGAGTAATAAATGCTGTAAAAAGTCATTGTTCATTGTTGGGTCAGGAGACCAAATGCATTAAAGGGATAGTTCACCCAAAAATGAAAACTCTCTCATCATTTACACACTCTCATTCCATCCCAGATGTGTATGACTTTCTTTCTTCTGCTGAACACAAATTAAGAATTTTAGAAGAATATTTCAGATCTGTAGGTCCATACAATTCAAGTGAATGGTGATCAGGCCTTTGTAGCTCTAATAATCACATAAAGGCAGCATAAAAGTAATCCTTACGACTCCAGTGGCTAAATCCATATCTTTAGAAGCGATATTAAAGGTGTGGGCTAGAAACAGGTAAGTATTTAAGGTTTTTTTATTTTATTTATTTTTTTTTAACCATTAATCTCCATTTTTATTTTCACATTCTTCTTTGGTTTTTGGTTATTTGCATTCTTCGTGCATATCGCCACCTACTGGGCAGGGAGGATAATTTATTGTAAAAACAGACTTAAATATTGTTCGTTTTCTCACCCACATCTATCATATCACTTCCGAAGATATGGATTTAACCACTTGAGTCTTATAGATTACTTCTATGCTGTGTTTATGTGCTTTTTGGAGCTTAACAATTTTGGTACCCATTCACCTGCATTGTGAGAACCTACAGAGCTGAAATAGTTTTTTCAAAATCTTTGTGTTCAGCTGAAGAAAGAAAGTCATACACATCTGGGATGGCATGAGGGTGAGTAAATGATAAGAGAATTTTCATTTTTGGGTGATCTATCCCTTTAACGTCTGATAACAAATGGAACCTTTTTGTAAAGTGTTACCGAAGAGCATTATAGTGTACCTATATATGCTCTCATACAGAAGAGAAACTAGAGTTAAAAGTTGCTTTTCCCTAAACTGCTTTTTGTTGTAAAGTAGATGTGCCCTTTTTATCTTCAAACAATGCCATTAATAAACCCTGTGGTTTTAATAGAAAAGAAAACAATACCAATTAATGTATTACCATTTATCTTCTTATTCTGTTTGTTAATATACCACTATGATATTAGATCAGAGGCTTCAACGAAAAAAACAGAACTTGGATGTGAATCTAAAAATTAATTAAAATTCCTCCCTTGTAGTGACAAACCAGTGCAGCAGGTGGCGTTATCAACCAATTTTGACTTGGAGAAAATGAACAGCGAACAAGGGCACCGGCACCCTTTGTTTCAAACTGGATAAATCAGCCTCTGGAGGGCACTTCAAAGGGAGAACTGTCATTATAGTCATGCTGTAAGATGTCGTCAAACTGAATTTCCAATAAAAATGACTTTAAAAGTGAGATCCGAATGACTGTTATTTTGGAGCCCCACAACTTTCATCCCTTCAAAGCTCTCACAGTAGATGGTAAAGAAAGGAATAGGGCAAAGGGATGATCACTTCTGAATGGAACGCGCCCGTAATTAACCCGTTAGTGGTGCTTAGTTGCACTTATCAACTTCAACTACAAACTTGCTCGACCACTCTCACATTTACGGAAATACGTGATGAAAAACGGGGTTTGATAGAAGAACTGATTAAAGATGAGAAAATTAATCATTGGTGGGTTAGTAAAATAATGCAGTTTTAGTATTCGTTCATTGTCCAGAACTAGTGTTTATTAATAAATTATACATTACAACTAATTCATGTGATGGGATGACAAATGGAGGAAAGACCACACTGAGTAAAATCCTTCAGGATGTTCTGCAAAACAGCTGTTATTTCTCAAGACAGCTTCTTCAAGGTACCACACCTATTTTATAAAATAATTTTGTATAGAAATGTAATTTATATTTCTGTTTTTATGCTTGGTTGACAGATCCTTATTAATTTTGTGTGGTGCTTTCACAGGATGATTTGATGGTCCCTGCTGATATCAATGGCTTTAACTAGTATGACAGTAAGAACACAGTTCTCTTGTGCACTTCTCCGCTTTGATTTTGTGTGATCCAAGATAGTTCATCATAATGCAATACACATTTGCATTATATACTACATCATCAAAAGTATGTGGGCACCCAAACACCACACCCATATGTGCTTATTGAAGATTTAATAATAAAAAATAAACAGTGGCATTAAAGGGGTCATGACATGAGGAATAACATTTTCCTAGATCTTTTGACATATAAAAGGTCATTGTACTATAAAAACATACTGTAAGTTTTAGAACTCAAAACTTCCTCCTCACTGCAAAAAGAGCATTTGTTGAAATCAAGCTGCCAAAACGACCCATTCTCTATTTCCTCCACATTGTGATGTCACACTGTGGTAGATATTTGCATCTCACAACAACACATCAATGCCTTCTTTACCTTTAATCACTTCCGTATCCCCGCCCTTCAGCAGTGAGATGGGAAGTAGAGAGCAGGTCACTTGACTGATCTGTTCTCTACTTCCCATCTCACTGCTCACAGCTGAAGGGTGGGGATACGGAAGTGATTAAAGGTAAAGAAGCATTGATGTGTTGTTGTGAGATGCAAATGTCTACCACAGTGTGACATCACAATTTGGAGGAATTAGAGAATGGGTCGTTTCATAACAGTGGGTTTTTACTGTCAAGTCTTAAAAGAGAAGCAGCACCAAAACCGAGTGTTTCTGACAGAGGGTCAGAATGAGGATGGAAAATTATCATGTATTACAACAATATTGTACTAGAAACTTTACTAATATAATAAGTGAACCTTAAGGAACATATTTAAAATAATAAACAAAGGCATGTCATGGCCCCTTTAATGTGGAGTTAGTCCTCTCTTTACTGCTATATCAGCTTCCACTCTTTAGAGAAGCTTTCCACAAGATGTTGGAACATGGCTGCAGGGATTTGCTCCCATTCAGGCACAAGAGCATCAGTGAGGTCAGGAACTGATGTTGGGTGATGGGGTCTGGTTTGGCAGTTGGTGTTCCAGTGTAGGTCAGTTTTGTTCAGATTTGGCCTTTGTGCAGCCCAACCAGGTTCTTCTACACCAGACTCAGTAAACCATTTCTTTATGGACCTCACTTTGTGCACAAGTGCATTGTTATGCTGAAACAGAAAATGGATGGCATGAATGTACATTATGCCTGATTTTATGTGCCTGCTAGTTAGAGGTGTGACTGAAATAGCAAAAACCATTAATTAGAAGGGGATGTCCACATACTTTTGGCCATGTAGTGTACATCAGTTACTCATGTGCATTGTCTCCCAACAAGCTAGCCTATTTTGCAATACACACTATGTTGTATACATTATTCTAAATTTTTTTTTTTTTAAATGGAGCTGTTTTCTGAACCATTAAACAAAATCTAATATATATATATATATATATATATATATATATATATATATATATATATTCTCTCTCTACCGGTCAAAAGTTTTGAAACACTTGACTGAAATGTTTCTCATGATTTTAAAAATCTTTTGATTTGAAGGTGTATGCTTAAATGTTTGAAATGAGTTTTGTAGACAAAAATATAATTGTGCCACCATATTAATTTATTTAATAATAAAAAATTTTTTTTGTTGAAATTGATGACTTGGACCAAATAATAAAGAAAAGCAGCCAATAAGTGCCCAACATAGATGGGAACTCTTTCAATACTGTTTAAAAAGCATCCCAGGGTGATACCTCAAAAAGATGGTTGAGAAAATGTCAAGAGTACATGTCTGCAAATTCTAGGCAATGGGTGACTACTTTGAAGATGCTAAAATATAACACAGTTTTGATTTATTTTGAATTTTGTGTAGTCACAACATAATTCCCATAGTTCCATTTATGTTATTCCATAGTTTTGATGACTTTACTATTATCCTAAAATGTGAAAAAAAAAAAAAAAAAAAGATAGATGGATAGATATAGAACATTTAATTACAGTCACTATGCATATCACAGGCGTCATTTACGGGTGGAACGGGAGGGACATGTCCCTACCGCTTTTTGACTTTGCCAATTTTGTCCCCACCGCTTTTTAAAATAGCATTCTTCAGGTCTCTAATGCAGAAGAAACATCTCCAGTTCCTGAGTAGGAGTTTCCATTTCGTTCGTGTGTTATTATAAGTGTCGATCCGCCATTGGAGTTTGTTATTTTTTCAATGAGTGCTGGTTGCGGCTGTTATCAGAGACGTTGAGTGACAGCGGCTGGTGATTTTCTCTCGTGCATGCAGACCCTGCTGGACCCCCCCCCCCCCCCCAGTCAGATGGCTGGTTTTAGAAGGGTTTTGAACACTTTTTATCTGGTCAGGTTGGGAAACCAGCTAAGACCACCCTGGCTAGCAAGACCAGCCTGACCAGCTAAAAAAAGAGTTCAAATCCCCTCTAAAACTAGCATGTCCAGCTATGACATGGCTAGGCGACCAGCTTAAACCAGCCAACCAGCTTAGGATGGTTTTAGCTGGTCTTTTCAGCAGGGGACGCAAGCTTTTCTCACTCCGCTGTTCCGCAGCTCGCAAAATGCAAAACAGATGCAATGTTGGTTTATCATAATTAATTTTATTATTGCAATTAGAATCCGGAACTTCCTATACAATAGGCAAAAACCTTGCCATTAAACCAAGCGGTCATTCTGGCTGAAATTATGCTAATCAATGGATTTATTCACTGACTAACAAAATTTCAGTACTTACAGTTTTGGGTGAATGGATCAAGTTATCAAATTAATTATGTGAAATATTTATTGTATATATCAAAACAGTAAAAGATTGTTTGACATTAGCTGCACATAATATAATTAATAATTATATTATAATTATAATAATATTGAATTTGTTTTTTTTTTTTTTATATATATGTATTATTTGACGCATCAGGTTTTAAAGGTCATTATCCTCCTGAGACCCAGCTAAACTTTTAACCAAGCACAAGTTCACAAGTGTATTCAGCAAATACTCATTTTAATATATCAGTAACAATATAATCATTATTGTTACTTACTATATCAGAAAAGAGAGAAAAGTCGGCACACCACGGCTCCAAAATTAGAAAAAGTTATTTTAATGTTCTCACCTAAAGTGATTTTTCGAGCCCACAGCTCTTCATCAGACCAATTTTACTCTATCAAAATCAACAAACATTTCACATTAAAAAGACGATTGCTTCGCAAGTTTTTTATAAAAAAAACTTAAAGAAATCCACAGAAGCAGTAGGTGGCAGTAGACATATCAGCAACATTTTTATTATGTTAATGATGCAGAGGCTTTAGAAAATTGCGTATCAAATTTGGAACAGGCAGCGTTATATTAATGTTTATGAGTTTTGTGACTGATGTTTTACTTTCAGGCCCCTTAATATCTTATTCGACAAGCTGTACTTCCTGCAGATACCTTACAAGACATGCAAAGAGCGAAGAAGGTAGGAGTATATTGGAGAATAACAATATGACATTAGTGTCATGACTCAGACTCGCTCTTTCTTCTCCCTCTAATCAATAGCTCAAGAGTCTATGTGCCTCCAGATCCACCAGGCTATTTTGATGGGCATGTTTGGCCCATGCATCTGAAAAACAGAGAAGTGATGGGAGACTCAGTAAATGGCATTGGTAATGTTTGAAAAAGTCATTTGTGTAATCTTGCGATGAGCTATGTAATGTGGTTAACTGTCTTTGCACTTTATACAGTGTTTTTAGATGGCACACAGAAGAGTGAGATGTTGCTCTCCACTGTTCTTGCAGACATTCAGGAATTACTGATGGTTATACAGAGCTGAGTTATCAATTGCGTAACTTACTGTAGTTTTACTGTTGCAGCACACTAAACATTCATCTAAAGATTTTGCCATCAACATTCCATTTCTGTCTTTCTATCATTTCTATGTAGGATAAAAAAAGAAAAGAGGGAATTCTCATATTATGAGTGAAGACCAACATTTCAAATCTGTTTTCTAAAAGTGCTTCTTGCTTTTGACCACATGCCACATGGCTGTCACGCAACCATCAGAGAACACAACTCATGCATTACTAGTGCTCAGAAAAGAGATTATGCTGTTCTATGCTGATGATATTTTAGAATTATTTTTAAACTATTTTATGAAGGATTTGACATTTGTCACCATTGTTTATCATAATAATGACATTGATGAGGCTTTATTGTTTCATTTTTACGATTTTGCTTTTTTGTTGTTGTTGTTGTTGTTGCTAAAGATTATTTAAATGTTATATAGTATAAAATATAATGCATTAAATATTTGTTTTAATTTACCCCTTTATTGTTTGCTGTGTATGTTAAAGATAAATATATAAATCTCCACTTTCACTTTCAAATTCTTCTTTTTTTTTTAGCAATTTGCATTCTTCGTGCATATTGCCACCTAGTTGGGGCTGGTAAAAAGTGGAGATTTATAGAAAAAAAAAAGGACTTAAATAATGATCTGTTTCTCACCCACACCTATCATATTGCTTCTGAAGATATGGATTTAACCACTGGATTCTTATGGATTACTTTTAACCCAACTCAACTCACTTTTATTGTCACTATACCATTACACTGATGTGTGAAAACCTTATGTGCATGGTCCAGACATTGCAGCCATACATGTAAATACAATAAGTATAAGTACACTCAACAGAATAACAATGTACAGAATAACAATATACAGACTGACAATAAGTAATATACAGTATAACAATACACAGATGTTTACACAGATTGCAGGTTACACAATACACATTTCACAATATACAAACTGAACAGTTAGAGGCAATTGCACTGAATTGAATTAAGCACAGTATATATTGTACACATAAAGTGCAGTGATGTGTGGCATATACTATTGTTTTGCCATTAATTCTCAGATGTGCGTGAAGGGGTAGATATTAACAGTAACAGATGTGATAGATATAAATAAATACACACACATACTGAGTCCAGTGGTGTTTCCAGCAGTCTGATGGCCTGAGGGACAAAGCTGTTGCAGGCTCTGATGCTGCGTTATTGTCTGCCAGATGGTAGCAGTGAGATCAGTCCGTGGCTTGGATGGCTGGAGTCTCTGATGATCCTCCATGCTTTCCTTAGACATCGCCTGGTATAGATGTCCAAAGAATGAACCGCATGTTTGAGATTTCCCCAGAGTGGCTCGATGATATTAAGGTCAGGAGACTGTGATGGCCACTCCAGAACCTTCACCTTTTTCTGTTGTAACCACTGGAGGGTCAACTTGGCCTTGTGCTTAGGGTCATTGTCATGCTGGAAAGTCCAAGAGAGTACCATGCGCAGCTTTCGTGCAGAAGAATGCAAATTGTCTGCCAGTATTTTCTGATAACATGCTGCATTCATCTTGTCATCAATTTTCACAAGATTCCCTGTGCCTTTAGAGCTCACACACCCCCAAAACATCAGTGAGCCACCACCATGCTTCACAGTGGGGATGGTATTCTTTTCACTATAGGTCTTGTTGACCCCTCTCCAAACATAGCACTTATGGTTGTGACCATAAAGCTCTATTTTGGTCTCGTCACTCCAAATTACAGTGTGCCAGAAGCTGTGAGGCATGTCAAGGTGTTGTCGGGCATATTGTAACCGGGCTTTTTTGTGGCATTGGCGCAGTAAAGGTTTCTTTCTGGCAACTCGACCATGCAGCTCATTTTTGTTCAAGTATCGTGGTATTGTGCTCCTTGAAACAACCACACATCTTTTTCCAGAGCAGCCTGTATTTCTCCTGAGGTTACCTGTGGGTTTTTCTTTGTATCCCGAACAATTCTTCTGACAGTTGTGGCTGAAATCTTTCTTGGTCTACCTGACCTTGGCTTGGTATCAAGAGATCCCCAAATTTTCCACTTCTTAATAAGTGATTGAACAGTACTGACTGGCATTTTCAAGGCTTTGGATATCTTTTTATATCCTTTTCCATCTTTATAAAGTTCCATTACCATGTGAGAGCTAACAAACTCATTTACTATTTATACACAGGCACTAATTGCAATTTAAAAAGCCACAGGTGTGGGAAATTAACCTTTAATTGCCATTTAAACCTGTGTGTGTCACCTTGTGTGTCTGTAACAAGGCCAAACATCCAAGGGTATGTAAACTTTTGATCAGGGTTATTTGGGTGATTTCTGATTTAAAAAGGAGCCAAACGACTTTGTGATGATAAATGGCTTCATATGATCACTATCCTTAAATAAAAGACAAAAGTTTTTTTGAATGATCAGTCAAATTTTCAAAATCAATGCCAAAATTTCATAATTTCTGCCAGGGTATGCAAACTTTTGAGTACAACTATATGTGTTCCTTTTGTCCAGGTGGGAGAGAGCAGTATATAGAGTGAAAGCAATGGCATCATCAGTGCAGCAGTTGCTGCCTTTATGGGAGTTTTGAATATTTAAATTTCTGGTCACCATTCACTTGCATTGTATGGACCTACAGACCTGAGATATTCTTCTAAAAATCTTAATTTGTGTTCTGCAGAAGAAAGAAAGTCTTACACATCTGGGATGGCACAAGGGTGAGGAAATTATGAGAGAATTTTTATTTTTGGGTGAACTATCCCTTTAAGTATGTGGTTTAATAGCAGAATTGTGTTTTGTTATGTGTGTCATTGGATGCGTAAAGGCCTGACCACATCTACTTTGAAGCTAGGGTCTGGCTGACTTTGGTGCAAACTGTGCTGAATTTGGTAGTTTAAAGCTTTGTGTGCTGTTTTGTTTGAAACTCACGCACATCATTTCTGCTTTTGTGAGAATTGCGATATCAGCCAAAATATAGTTTTGGCTGCTTTTGTGCTTCTATAGTGGCCTTGTATCCTGCATTTGTTCATCCAAAAATGAGCCAGAAGATTTAAAATGTAGCTCTTCACATATATGCTCTATTCTCAAAGTTCTGATATAATAAGGTTCTATAATGCATTGAACAATAGCAATGTTTTTTTTTTATTTTTTTTACAGCACTTATTAATCTTGGTTAATGCTAATTTATCAAAATAAAATTTGTTAAATTTTCATGTTTGTTAATAATGCATTAACAATAATACAATGTTATTAATCATATATCATATAAACTATGTTATCATATACAACTTCTAAGGTAAAATGATTAATTAAGAATGAATAATGCTTGTGAAAGTATTGCCCATTGCTAGTTCATGTTATCTGTTATCCTTATTTTAAAATGTTATCAAAGTTCTTTGTTTGGCATGGCTTTGATTGGTTGGGGTTTGCAAAGTAGGATGTCAGACGTATCATAGGATGCTCTTGCTCAGAGGCTGTGTGGGCTAGAGCATATATAGGTCTGCAGTGCAGACAAGTTTAGTTTGTGTTTTCTGGTTCAGATGGAGGATATTGTTTGAGATACGTTGACGACAATTACGAAAATGTCTCTGACAGTCACCTTGTTTTTATCTGTTCTTCTTAATCTCTGCAATCTTGTTTCAAGTGAAGGTTAGTTATTTTTAGTTTTTTTCACTATTACACATTTTGGCAATTCCTTTACAAGTACTACATAGGTATTGCATACCTTTTTTATTAACATACTGTATATTTATACTATATTTAATATACTTATGTGAAGTCAAATTTTATATGTTCTTTGTTGTTTGCATTACCAACAGCACTAAATTAAATAAAAATAAAAACCTCAGAACATGCTATTTGAGTGTTTTTTAACTTTAAAATTTTGTAATTGTGGTTTGCAACAGTCAGTTTGAGAACACAAGATGTGGATGATGAAAAGGACAAGCTACTGTATACAGGTGCATCTCAATAAATTAGAATGTCGTGGAAAAGTTCATTTATTTCAGTAATTCAACTCAAATTGTGAAACTTGTGTATTAAATAAATTCAGTGCACACAGACTGAAGTAGTTTAAGTCTTTGGTTCTTTTAATTGTGATGATTTTGGCTCACATTTAACAAAAACCCACCAATTCACTATCTCAAAAAATTAGAATACATCATAAGACCAATAAAAAAAACATTTTTAGTGAATTGTTGGCCTTCTGGAAAGTATGTTCATTTACTGTATATGTACTCAATACTTGGTAGGGGCTCCTTTTGCTTTAATTACTGCCTCAAATCGGCGTGGCATGGAGGTGATCAGTTTGTGGCACTGCTGAGGTGGTATGGAAGCCCAGGTTTCTTTGACAGTGGCCTTCAGCTCATCTGCATTTTTTGGTCTCTTGTTTCTCATTTTCCTCTTGACAATACCCCATAGATTCTCTATGGGGTTCAGGTCTGGTGAGTTTGCTGGCCAGTCAAGCACACCAACACCATGGTCATTTAAACAACTTTTGGTGCTTTTGGCAGTGTGGGCAGGTGCCAAATCCTGCTGGAAAATGAAATCAGCATCTTTAAAAAGCTGGTCAGCAGAAGGAAGCATGAAGTGCTCCAAAATTTCTTGGTAAACGGGTGCAGTGACTTTGGTTTTCAAAAAACACAATGGACCAACACCAGCAGATGACATTGCACCCCAAATCATCACAGACTGTGGAAACTTAACACTGGACTTCAAGCAACTTGGGCTATGAGCTTCTCCACCCTTCCTCCAGACTCTAGGACCTTGGTTTCCAAATGAAATACAAAACTTGCTCTCATCTGAAAAGAGGACTTTGGAACACTGGGCAACAGTCCAGTTCTTCTTCTCCTTAGCCCAGGTAAGACGCCTCTGACGTTGTCTGTGGTTCAGGAGTGGCTTAACAAGAGGAATACGACAACTGTAGCCAAATTCCTTGACCTGTCTGTGTGTGGTGGCTCTTGATGCCTTGACCCCAGCCTCAGTCCATTCCTTGTGAAGTTCACCCAAATTCTTGAATGATTTTGCTTGACAATCATAAGGCTGCGGTTCTCTCGGTTGGTTGTGCATCTTTTTCTTCCACACTTTTTCCTTCCACTCAACTTTCTGTTAACATGCTTGGATACAGCACTCTGTGAACAGCCAGCTTCTTTGGCAATGAATGTTTGTGGCTTACCCTCCTTGTGAAGGGTGTCAATGATTGTCTTCTGGACAACTGTCAGATCAGCAGTCTTCCCCATGATTGTGTAGCCTAGTGAACCAAACTGAGAGACCATTTTGAAGGCTCAGGAAACCTTTGCAGGTGTTTTGAGTTGATTAGCTGATTGGCATGTCACCATATTCTAATTTTTTGAGATAGTGAATTGGTGGGTTTTTGTTAAATGTGAGCCAAAATCATCACAATTAAAAGAACCAAAGACTTAAACTACTTCAGTCTGTGTGCATTGAATTTATTTAATACACGAGTTTCACAATTTGAGTTGAATTACTGAAATAAATGAACTTTTCCATGACATTCTAATTTACTGAGATGCACCTGTATGTTCTGCAGATGTTACGATGGACACTACCATCTCGAAAAACATCTACACTATCAAGATATAGGTTTAAAAGTCTCAACTAGGGCCTCTTAAAAAGTAGCTTGATAAAAAAAATTTTTCTTTGATATCAGAAAATACTTTTCAGGGGCATCTGACTCTTCTTTGTTCTCTCTCGCAACACTATGTCATACTCTGGCTTAAAACGCTATATGGACATTGTAAACTTTGAGATCAGATCCTAACTGTTTATTCACATTCTGTCTGCACATCTACATTTTTTAGATGAACAGAAGTTTAAAGGTGAGAATTTCACCGTTAAGTGCCCTACAGCTGACCAAAAGGCGCTGGGTGTGTATCTGCTGAGCAGACGAGAGTTCATCCGTGAAGTTCTCTATTACTATTTTAATAACAGCAAGTTAACTATACATGAAGACTACAAAGGACGCGTTGAAGTCAGTGTTGAGAAAAAAACTCTGACCATAAACATCTTTAACCTACAACAGAAGGACACTGGGGCTTATTGGTGCACTTGCAACATTTTTAATGCCAACTGCCACATGACAACAGAAACAGGAGTTTTTATTTTTGTTAATGGTGAGTGTACACTTCTGTCTCTTTTATTGCTTGTTAATTTTCATTGTTTAATTATAGATTTAAAAAATAGAAGTTTAGGTTATACATCTATTAACAGTATACAGGAAGTGTTGTTAATTTAATGGGAGGTCAACAAAAAAATAAATTTTAATCACATGTAAATTTAATAATTTCACACTATGGACAAGTACAGATGTAATATGTAAAATTATCTGTATTTTGTTTAATATGTTTGATCACAATCACCTTTAAACTCAAGTAAATGTCATAGCTCTTTTTCCATTGGTTTATTTCCTGTAAAGTCACAGCTGGTGAGAATGTTAGACAATCTAAGTAAACCATTTGCGTGTTTATTTCCTGTCAAAAAGTTCAAAGATTAAAGAGGGCTGTTCTCATCTGCCTTTTCCTATATACAGTGGATACAGAAAGTATTCAGACCCTTCATATTTTTCCACATTTTGTTATGTTGCACCTTATGCTAAAATGTTTAAAAATAAATAAATAAATTCACATCAATCTACACTCCTTACCCCAAAATGACAAAGCAAAAACCAGATTTTTGATAACTGAAATATCACATTGACATAAGTATTCAGACCCTTTGACACTTGAAATTTAGCTCAGGTGCATCCTATTTCTCTGGATCATCTTTGAGATGTTTCTACACTTTGATTGGAACCCACCTGTGGCAAATTCAATTGATTGGACATGATTTGGAAAGGCACACACCTGTCAATATAAGGTCTCACAGCTGAAAATGCATATCAGAGCAAAAACCAAGCCATGAGGTCAAAAGAACTGCCTGCAGAGCTCAGAGAGAGGATTGTGTCGATGCACAGATCTGGGTAAGGCTACAAAAATTTTTGGCTGCATTGAAGGTTCCCAAGAGCACAGTGGTCTCCAAAATTCTTAAATGGAAAAAATTTGGAACTTGAACCCAATCTAACATCTCTGGAGAGACCTGAAAATGGTTGTCCACTGATGGTCCCTATTCAAACTGACAGAGCTTGAGAGGATCTGAAGAATGGCAGAAAATCCCCAAATCCAGGTGTGCTAAGCTTGTTGCATCATACCCAAAAATATTTGAGGCTGTAATCGCTGCCAAAGGTGCTTCAACGAAGTACTGAGTTAAGGGTCTGAATACTTATGTCAATGTGATATTTCAGTTTTTTCTTTTTAATACATTTGCAATTATCAAAAATCTGGCTTTTGCTTTGTCATTATGGGGTATGGAGTGTAGATTGATGTGAAATGTTTTTTAAGCATTTTAGCATAAGGCTGCAACATAAAATTTGAAAAAATTAAAGGGTCTGAATACTTTCTGAATGCACTATATATATATAGATACTGTATATACTAGAGGCACCATTTGGGGATCCTCACGTGCCAGCGGAACCCTCGAAAGATCATCCAATAAAGTAGCTTCAAATATCCCATTTATGTCCTCAAGGAACTGGACCCAGTCAATATGTCTGCTGTATTATATAAATTGATTCAAGACAAATACACTTATGATTTGTTATAGTTTTGGAGCAAGTGATATGCAGCAATAATTTGCCCACCCCTATATGCATGTAATAGTTGTGCTGAAATTCTCCATTCTGGCTAAGGCTAAATTTAATTGTAATTCTGCTTTACAGAGATCCCAATTAAATCAGCTCCTTCCACTGCTAATAATGCCACTGGCATGAGGGATTTTCTGATACCAGTGACAGCTCTGACAGCTGGGAGTGTGCTGTTACTGCTGATCTTGGTGGCTGTAGTGTGGATGGTACCCAAGGTGAGTGTCAAATATATCTGAAACTAGCTAGATGAGCAAGTCTGTAATTCCAAAAGGCAGAAACACTGTAAATGTACTGCACACATGCAAATTGTAAAGTGATGATTACAGATTTGACTGTGGGTGTCTTTTTGTTTGTCTCAGGTCATTTCTGTTGATTGTTTTATTCTCTATAATCAATTAGCTTTGTGTGACGTATTTCCTGTTGAAACAGGAAGTTTGAGCAGGATATACTGAAGGGCCATGAACCATGTTTTCCTACTTTAAAATGTAGAATAATCTAAATGCGTTGAAAAATTTAAATGCGTATACTGTATCTGCTAAAATTGTTTTTCTTTTCAACATTTAGGAGTATAATAGTGTAACAGTTCATGTAAAGGAGGAAACTGGGGCTGGCTTGACAAAACATGTAGACATTTATTGTTGCACTTTTCAGCCGCACACAATAACACACTGCTTCACACTACGTTATGCTCTTCAGCTTCACTACACATAAACTCTGTTGGCTTTTCAGCGCAACACTACACACAGTCAGCTTCATGCGTCTCTCTCTCTCTCGTCTGCCGCTGTCTCCTCTCCTTAAATACTCCTGCCGCTCCTCACTGGAATGCGATACCGGTGTGACACAGGTGGATCTCATTCACCACTTATCTTCCTGGCCTCGCTCTGCCCAGATGCTGCTCGGCCCCATCCTACTCGCCACAACTAGCAAATAGATGGCTTCAAAGCAAACACACATTAACCACTTTCACATATGAAACCGGTTAATGTGTCATATAAAACTCTCAAACACTTTTTGAGATGTTAACAGATATTATGTTAAGCATCATAACTATCAAACATTCATGACATTTGAAATATTCATGAATTAAATGGCTTACTTATGTTTTTGAAATGTTTTTAACTGCACCATCCTTCAATAACAGTTCCTTTGCAAAGCTTGAATCGTATTATGCCTGTATCACAAACAATTGATGCCGACATGAGCAGAATAAAATTAACACATCATAACCCAAAAAATGGTGAAATGACGCACACACATACTGTAGGCGCACTGAGGTGCCAATTGCCGGAAATGGTCAAAGACGTCCATCATCAAAGGCGTCCTATGTTTACATACACCAACAATTAAAAATAGCACAGATGGGCAAAAGAGCACATCCATAAGGCAGCAACAGAATGAAAGAGAATTGCTTCTCCATTTCAGAGTTGTAACTTGACACCGCGTATTTTAAAAGCGGCGAGATACATGGCAGCGGTCAAACAGTCTGTGTAGTTCATGTTCATATGCAAACTAATTCAAAATAGTCCAGATGGGTCCCATTAGGTGTTATGTTAGGAATAGTTAGCCACGAAAGGCCTGCTCTCATGACTTGAACTGCATGTGTGTGGGCGGGGGCAATGGGACGCATGTTGTGGGATGTGTAAATACAAATGAGCAATGTGTGCTGTGACGTCACGAACAGACAGATTTCAAAACGAGACGTTTCAACAGGGTGGCAACTAAAAAATTTATTTTTATACTGGGAAGGAAGTTTTGAGTTTTGAATTACCTCTTATATGTCTAAATATCAAGGAAAATTTGATTCTCCATTTCATGACCCCCTCTAAGTCAACAAAACCAACACCCCTACCCTAAATCTTAAACCTAAACCTATTTAATAGTGTAATAAAATAAAATGTGACAAGAAATACACAATTGCTAAAATAACCACATCATGTTGTGGTTCTATGACAGTTCCATCTTACTTGTCAACTTGCGTGCTCTTCAAGACAATATGAAACTAAGTACCCTGGTCCTTTGCATCACAAGTGTAATGCTCTATCAGTTGATCTACCATGTAATTTGATCATGCCCAAACAAGCCTGTAAATGTAGTTGGTTGTGTAATACAAAAGTTAAAATGTATTGCTTTTCAAGTCATGCACTGTAGTAGAAGTTTTTAAATGTCATATAATAGCATTGTATGAGGAATCTTTTATGTGACTCAGAAGAACGAGTAGTCTCAGAGAGTGATTCGTTCATTTTGTGTTGGCCGCGCATGTGCATTGTGCAACCTCCGTTCGTTTGTTACGTGAAAACCGCATAGGCACTGTACAGGAAACAGAAATTATTAGTTCACCTTGCGATTCTTCTGGTTCGAGTCGTTCGTTCATTTGTCACGTGACAGCCGTATACGCTATGCAGTGACGAAAGAACGAACGACTCCGACAAGAAGATTCCAGAGGTGAACTAATCTTTCTATTTCTCATAATTTTCCTTGGCTGCATTTGCAATTTTTCCTTATTGGGACTATAATCAAAGTTTTCGTAAGTAGACTTGTTGGGGGGCTATTGAAAATGTGACATTTTAATTTAATTCTGCTCAAATGAACTAAATGACTTGAAAAAAGATTTGTTCATTTTGCTGAACGAGACTCAAAGATTCAAGTCAGTAAAATGATCCGATCTTCCCATCACTAGCAGGTATAGTAACGGCTTTTTATGATGCAAATGGCTGGAGCTGAAAGGTCCTTTTCTCACAAGACCTCTAAACGGAATAATGCCATTAAATTTGCAGAAGAGGTTGTATATGTGTGTGGAGGTGCGGGCGTGGTTGAGCGCCCGTCTGGGGAGAGAGAAAGTGGTAAGGGCATCCACCTGAGATGAATAGTGACTAATTACCATCTCTATGTTCACAGTGAGAGTCGGGGGAGATAAAAGATAGCCAGTCCACAGAAAGAGAGGCTGATGCACACACACCGAGACCGTGGCAATTAACAGAGTGTTGTTTTATGTTGGCTGAAAAGCAGTATTTTGTGTTATTGCTGAAAAGCTGAACCATGTTTCAATTTGCGATGGAAAGTGATTGCTGTTTATTTCAATAAAAACAGACTCACTTGGAACATGGAAACCGGATCCCGCTTCCTCCTTTGTCTGCCCAACAACTAACCTTTTGTTACAACGTGGAAGCGCCTATTGGCTAAAAGCCACAAAATTCTAATTTTGATAACATGGGGATTTTAAGTAAATGTGTCAATAGGTTAATAAGCTAGTTTAACTGATCTTATCTTTTTTTCCCAGATAAAGGAACACCGCAGAAGAAAGAGGGAAGAAGAGAGAAGACATGCTAATGGAATATACGAGGACATGAGGTGTAAGAAAAATGGCTTCTAGACATGTACGCACAGAAATATACTTGGTGGGATTTCTGTATTCAAAATTTGCCCATGAAGCCACATGTGGTGGTGTTTGCTCCCGCAATATTATTTGCAAAAAATCTCTTTATAAATATAATGTAAATTCTCTTTTACAATGTTGATTTCTGAAAACCTTGTCATATAGTTTCTGAAGTGTTTTTAATTTTGTAACTGTTTAGGCTGTTAGCAAGTTCATCTGATTTGTTTTTTTCTTCTTCTTTGTTTTCATGTTTGACCTATTTCTGCTGAAACTTGGCAACTGACATGTTCAAGGACATGTTAGTTCCTCTTTTGTAAACAGCTTAAATTTTAGAATCTTTTTAAAATTCGTCTCAGTCCTCTTATGTCTTCTGTAAGTAAGTTATCTTCTGTAATTTTTGTTATTTTGTGTATTTTACTAAGCTTTTCATGTTAGTTAGTCCATTAGCATTAAATGAGTGATTGGGTTTGGCCTGTAGCTGAAACTTGAATCCAATGTTTAATTATTTTACTTCAGCTATATTATCTGTGCATTTGTTTAATAACATTTTTAAAATGAACAAATATACTTATGTGGACTCTAGACGCATATCTGATGTACCTTTTGTCAGAGTAAGAGTGAGACAGAGACCCAATAGCAGAAGAACAGTTCAAAGGATTTATTAACAACAAATGTCAACATAAACTGCACTGGCAATGAATAGGAATCCCAGCAGCGGCTGCAGTAGCAGGAGGCGAGGAACAAGTTTGTGTGCACGTTGTGGCCGCCCAGCGGGCAAAGGATGAGTGTGATCATAGACAGGTGTATGCACTGTGGAAGTCAGGAGCAGATCCAAAGGAAGAGTCCGTTGAAGCATGGTGTGGTGCAGAGAGCAAAGCCCGGACGAAGGAGGGCAGTCATATTCCTGACACTCGGACAGAGACTAAGAATCCTCCACTGGCGATTCGTGGGTGGCGAGGACAGGCATATGGCAAACTGGAAGGTAACCCGACATGTGGGCAGAGATAGGCAACCAACAGACACATGAGACAGCGCCAACTTGACAAAGAGAGCAAGGTTAACTGCTTGACAGCACAAGCAATAATCTAGCGAAGACAGTGAGGGCACACAAGGATTAAGTAGGGATTGCAATCAGAGTGGAACAGGTGTAGCTAGCACGTTAATCAGCGGCATGGTCAGTGCTTCCTGGGAATGATGAACATTCCCATGGAAACACTGATCATGCGTGCTGGCTCCACCTGCAAGACATGAGGGAGAGAGAAAAACAAAACAACAGAATAAACCAGCGAACTCACCGGAGCCGTGACACCTTTATGTCACTTTAATGTAATTTACTGTGAATGGTATATTTCTATTCCTTATGCAACTGTTAACAGCTCTTGATTTTATAACTTAATTAGTAATATATGTTTAAATTGAACTTTACAAGAATAATGGCAAAATGTTTGACAAGCGTTGAAAACAGGATCTGTCACCTGCAGACCGTGTTTTATGTGAATTCCACCTTGGTCTATCTTGGGGCTTGCATATTCTACATCATACAGACAAGCCTGCAGACTTCCTCCTGTGGTGGAAAATATTCATGTCAAGAGCCCCACTGAAGAAAATCTAACTCTCCTTCACAAGACACCTTTATTCACACTGAGCCTCACTCCACTACACTGAACATACAGTTCTTGTCAAATGTGTTAATCTGGATTTTAGTGGCGTTTGCAACCAAAGTGAAAAAAAAAAAAAAAAAAAAAGAAACTACTTTGTGATGCTCTGTTTTAGGAAACAGTGTAGAAAATGTCTGGGTTCAAAAGCCACAGTATTTAAACAATATGCATGTCAACATGATTTTAGTGTGATTAAGCCGCTTATATTAAGTTATTTCCAATTTTACAACTCTGATGCCATGATTTCTAAACCCTAAATGACAAAAAAAAAAAACAACAAAAAAAAAAAACAAAACAAAAAAAAACATCAACGATTGAAACAATTTAACACCTACATTTTGGTGTTTGGCAAGTGTTGAAAACAGGTTCTGAATCTGTCAGCTGCATCCCGTTTTTTATGTGACTTGCCACCTTGGTCTATCTTGGGGGCTTGCATATTCTATGTCATAGAGACAAGCCTGCAGACTTCCTCCCGTGGTGGAAAATATTTGTGTGAAGACCCCACTGAAGAAAATCTAACTCTCCTTCACAGAAGGTCACCTTTATTCACAAAGAGCCTCACTCCACCACACTGAACATACAGTTCTTGTCAAATGTGTTAATCTGGATTTTAGTGGGGTTTGCAACCAAAGTGAAAAAAAAAAAAAACTACTTTGTGATGCTCTGTTAACAGTGCAGAAAATGTGTTGGTTAAAAGTGTTTTTTTTTTTGTTTTTGTTTTTTGTTTTTTTGTTTTTGTTTGTTTTTTTGCATCAACAGTCAATCTTGCCTTAGGGCTTCTAAATTTAAACAACATTTAAATGTAGTTTACACCTTTCAGACTCAGGCTGCAAAAAAGCATGTGTTTGCTGTTGAAAAACCCCTGGTGCAAAAAGTATTTGAGGTAAAAATAACAAAAATACCTATATGTCTTATACTTGCTGTAACGCGTTCTTACAGAGAATGGAAACACGACCAGTGAAAGGTTTTGGTGTTAACAGCATAGCAAACAAGTTTTGGAGCATTAAAAATCCATACTGCTTAACCTGTTAACCAAAAAATATAAAAAAAAATATATTTCTGAACTATCAACAGTTACAGTCAACATCTGATTCGCGTCACATCTTCAGGTGTGTATCTCAAACCCTAAGGCGGAGTTATCACACAGGTGTGTGTGTGTGTGTGTGTGTATGCATAGGTAAATCTGGAGCTATATGAGAGTTGAGTTGTGACTCATTTAGGCGGTTTACATTAAAGACAAATTAAATCGATATTTTGAGATCGTGCGCGCTTTACAGTGCGTTTGGCGGTGCTAAACAGCTACCCAAGAGAATTTATACAAACAAACATATTTCAGATGTTGCAATCTCAGATACGGATCTGATAGACTGAAGTCAAAATTCCCAGGAGAAAAGGTGCCCGATGAACATGAAGAAAACATATTCTGGTGAGTAGACGAACCACCGAAACTTTCATTGGGCTAATGGAAATACCAGGCATGGCTTCTGCTCACATATGATAACAGTAAATCTAGATCATTTACCTCGAAGTTAAAGTGAAAGCAAACGTGACGTTCATATTTGCGCTGTTTTAAAATAATCACAATAATCAATTTATTTAGGATTTACAAGGTGTATGCAAATTAAAAAGAGAATTAATGCAATTTCTAAAAGCAGTTATTGACTGGTAATGACCACCGTCCTATTATTTGTCCAATAAAATATGATGGAATTCTGCTATGCAGGAGGATAGTTGTGCTCAAGTGCTGTACAGTTTCCTTTAAAGGAATTTTCTGGGTTCAACACAAGTTAAGCTCAATCGACAGCATTTGTGGCATAACGTTGATTACCACAAAACTTAATTTAGACTTATCCATCCAATTTTTTAAATTTATTTTTTTAAAGCAAAAATCTGGGTTACACTGACACACTTACAATGGAAGTCAATGGGGCCAATCCGTGAAGTCAAAATACTTATGGTTTCAAAAGCCATAAGATTTAAACAATATGCATGTCAACGTGATTTTAGTGTGACTAATTCACTTATATTAAGTTACATCCAATTTTACAACTCTGATGCCATGATTTCTAAACCCTAAATAAAAAAAGAAATAAAAAAACGACGATTGAAACAACACCTAAATTAATACACAAGTTTTAACTGAAGAATTAATATAAGTGCTATTATAAAATTATAAGCTGCACGTTTTTGCTTCTTGTTTTCAAGAAAAGGAGGGACGAATATTATTTTTGTGATAATCAACATTAGGTCACAAATGCTATTGAGTGATTTCAACTTTTATTGCGCCCAGAATATTCCTTTAAGGGTGGGTGATATACCCTTCTTGGCTTCTTAAAATCTTACAAAATCTCCAATATTACTGGAATAATGTGCATCATTTCCTTTTCTGTTTATCAAATGGGTTCTTTCTATTTGGAATGGCATGGGCTTGTGCATTTTAATAATTTAAGCAGATTTTAATCAAAACGAGAGTTACAAAATCAGAAGGATTTTCAGAAGGACTATGCTATTATCTGATAAAAACACCTATAAGCTGGCCTATTTATTATGAAAAATTGTATTTGAGGACCGAAATAAATTTGTGACATTTTGAAATTGAAAAATTTATGGAAAACATGATTGACTCCAGATATCTCATTTCCAATGACCATTTTTCCAGACTGGACATAATATATGCTTTATTACAGTGGCTGTGTGTTTTGTGATATAGTGAACAATATCATATTTAATCTGTTAGGTTCATTGCTCTTTCCCAAATCTTTTCCTGCACTATGTCCCGTTCGTTGTGCAATGGAGCCTGGGGCGATATAAAGGCCTTCGCATGTTTCCTTCCCTATAATCTCAACAGACGCATATGTACGCTGAACTCTCTGTGTACACAATGATTTGGCAGGAATGTAGCGTTTCCTCGGGCCTGCCAAAGTCATTGTCACAGCACACCCAGCTCCTCACACACATGTTGGATCATGTAATCAGTCAGTCCTTTCTCTCTCTCTCTCTCTCTCTTTCCTTCTTTCTTTCTTTCACTGGCAGCGCACTCTGCTGTGTACAGTATGTGTAAAGGCTGATCTCATTCAGAGAATATCCCTCAAATACAACCTTGGGCTCCTCCAAAAAGACAGCGAGATGTGAACAAGCGTGCGAGAACGATTGTGCTTAAACTCATGAGCTCTTCACATAATGTGTTATGAAGTTCAAAGCAATGCATTTTTTTTATTGATTAATGTATTTTAATGGATATGCAATACTTTGAATTATGTGTGCACATGTGTGCTTTGCCATAGACTCGAGGGCACACCCTGAGCGCTTGAGGTAAATCAGTAACTCACTATGAGAGGTAACCAAACACTAGCACAATACAAGTTCTCTAGACATGTTCACGCACAGTCAGCATAAATCTCACTGATCATTTATGAATGCTGACACAACTTTTCAGCAGTTGAATGTTTGGATGGACTTGATCTCTGAGCAAGAGCACCAATGAGTCATCATAAGTGTCATTTCCATTTTGAGCTACAGTGTAGTGGATAACAAGTGATAAGATCACCTGTGAAAACCGAATTTCCTCCTACTTTCTGGATACTAGATTGCATGCAGTGCTTTCCATGTGGTATTTTGTAAGGTTCTTATGCTAAAAAAAATGTCTCCCCTGTTTCATCTGGAAGTGAATTATTATAAGCGGATGAATGAATCTCTTTGTTATTATTTTGGATTATTGCCCAACATAGCTTACCGAGGCAGTAGAGACTCTATTACACATTTTCTTTTATCAGTATCTGGCTCCTTCTCCTTCATTGCTTCCCTCCCCTTTCCTGACCAACCCTGTCATCACAGTCAGGCTGACAGGTGAGTCAGCGGCAACACAAATCTCCTGTGAAATTAACTAAAGTCCAGAGTGCTTTGAAATTCCTCTCTGCTTCAGAGGCATCTTGACTTTGAGTGTTGATCACAGTCATTTTCAGTTTGTCGCACATTTTACATGTGCTAAAATGTTGTCTTCTTTTGACAGCACTTGTCTTGACACTGAAATTGACAGATGGTTTGGTCTTTTTCCACCTCCTCCATGTCTCCCTGCCTCTGTCTTCATAACTCCAGGCATAAACTGTTGGCTTTCTGATTACTGTGTGTGGACACAGGAATGTGGTGGATTGATAATGGCCACTTCATCTCAGAGGGTGTGTACTGCTGGGTTGAAGAATCATGAGAGAGGAGTTAAAGATTACCTCCACTCACTGTCACAAACCCTGCAAGGCTATTTCTTTTTCAGTATGCACAGCAATATTGAAAAATTAATAATTTTCAAACTCCCCATCTTCCACTGGTGGCCAAACAGATAGTGCCATCCCAAACTCACGGCACTGGTTAAGACAATGGTGTTGTGTTTGGATGGCCGGGAGACTCAAATAAACTGAACAATGTTTTGAATGCCACAGAGCCACAGTGTATAACACTTAGGTGTTTTCTAGGAAATTTACATACAAATAGCTTACTAATAGTTGTTTTTGCATATTAAACTGGAGTAAGAGAAAGTGTTTATTTTAATCATTGAAAAATTTCACATATTAAAGTTTTAAAGCTACGATTAAACATCCCTGATGTCTTCTACTGACACTGTTTTCTCTGTGTCAAGCTAACCACCCTCTATTTAGTTGCAATTTCTTCCTGTTTCTTGATGTGTCCCTTTCAGTTAGTTAGAGTGCTGGTCTTCAAAGGAAACAAAAGGCATCATTTTACTTTAGCTTGCTTTTCTCTTGCACTTTCATAGGGTAAGTATTCCTTGTGGTATAACTCATTCCTTATGGGGTGACTCAGGTTGTCTATGAACATGTAACTGAGCCTTTGAAACAAACCTTTGCACTCTGTGTTTGGCCTGCCCTTGACCTGACAATAGATTATTTGGACAATAGATCAGGAACCCTTTCTTAGACCTTCTGAAAATTTTGGAGAACTGTGCATACTAATAGTTATCTCAAATTGAAAAAAAAAAAAAAAAAAAAAAAAAAATACTAGTTTTAATTAAGTTACCATTACTCTATAAACCCTAAAGTTGTCATTAATAAAAAACATTTAAGTGGTCCTAATTGAACAGTACTTGAAATGTCACATTTTGGAATCATATCTCAAATATATACCTTCTTTAAACTTTGGCCTCGAGTATTGTCAAGTACAAAACTGCGGCTGTGTGAAATACCCATAAACACTTGCACTTGAATAAATTATGTATGTTTGGTCAAAACAAGGGAACTTATGTAGAAAAATTATAATTGTTATTTAAAAATGTAAATAGTTTTCATTCTTATGACTATTGTTGTTGTTGTTTTGTTGTAGCTGGCAGATAGTTGTGATTTGTGTGAAGTCACCATTAGGGTGATTAGTGTTACCTGTGGTGAACTTGGAGCCTGTTGAATTGAAGCCATTCTTCTTTACTCAATTGTACTTTACAAAAGTGCAGATTTATGTGCACTTAGAATAACTGAAGAGAATCCAGTGTGCTATATGGTTATTCGAGATTCCAGTCATAATTTCCCATATATTGTACGAGACTTGCTATAACTCAATGATACTTTAATCATAGATGAGTTAAGTTAACTTGTAATTAGTTAAAGCTACTTAAAAAATTTAATTCAGTTTACTTGAGTCAAATAAGTACTTTTACTAAAAAAACCCATACAAACCGATTGCCTTAATAAATCAACTAATTAGATTTTCCAGTGAATGTCGCTTATCAACACTAATTAAATTTCCAAATAGAATCAGAAATAAAATGAATTTGTTGCCTTGTACACAGAGGTATCTAAGTTTGGTTTTGCTGTTGCTACAACATGATAATTTTCATGAAAATACATGCCTAAAAGGACAGAAAAGAGAAAGGTGAAATGTCTTTTTTTTTTTTTTTTTTTTGCTGCAAATTAATGTGTGTAGAAGTTGTGTAAAACCTTGCTTAATTTAAAAAATCACGATGCTAGCCTTTTTTTCTTTATTTTCTACCTTAAAGTGAAATTAAAATCAAAGTATTGCCAAAGTTACTTTGCACTGAAGTTCATTGCACTTTTAAATTGAATTACCGATAAAGATAACAGAGTTGAAACTCTGAAAAGTAATAAAATCAAGTAGAAATGACAGGAATTAGATGAAAACGAAAACATTATATATATTTTTTTTTTCAGTGTAGATCTTCAGTTAGGCCCCACTGCCTGTACTGCAAACCACATTTGAGTCTGTGTATCTGGCAATGCCGGCCTGTTCAGTCATGTTCCAGTATTCTGTGCAGGGACCCCTCATATTTACACAGAAAACAACCAAAATGATCTCACCCTTTCTTATCTCTGTAGTGTGTCAATAAAACTGAGGACATTTTCAACCACTTCATAAAACATGTATTCATTTTGTCAGTTGTAGTCTTGTATGAACTCACCTTGAAGGACATTTTAATTTGATATATATACATCGTTACACATGTTATGTTGTATATATTATTTCTCTCACCTGGCCTGTTTTTATCTTCATTGTGTGAATATTTCCTGTAATTTAGCTTGTGGTTTTTAGCATTTCAGCACCTTTATTCTTTTAACTTTAGAATTGCTGAATAGGATCTCAGAGGAGTGGACAGGAAAAAGAATTGAAATGGTATTTTTGTTCATGACTGTGAGAGAACACATCATTGCTGCAGATATTCTGTTTTAACCAAGGAAGTTTAAAATACCTGAAGAGAGCTTACCATTAGCATACTTGTTCATTTCAATGGCAGTTGCTTGTCTGGCACATCACATACAGGGAAAAATAGGGCACATTTTTAAAGGAATAGTTCACCCAAAAATTATAATTTTCTCATCATTTACTCACACTTATTCTGTCTTAAACTTGTATGACTTATTTTCTTCTGCAGAACACAAACAATGAGGTATTTTTCTCCATACAATGCAAGTCAATGGAAATGAACACTTTCAAACAATCATGATTTCAAGCTCTATTACAGTTCCTTGCACTTGACATACACAGAGTGCATGTCAAGCACTAGGAAGTGTAATAGTGCTTCAAATCCTGATCGCGCCAAGGAAACTGCAGATGTCAACAAGATAAGTTACATTTTCCCACGCAAAACTGATCGTATCGTTACAGAAGACGTGGAATAAACCACTCAAGTTTTATGGATTACCTTCATGCCGTCTATTTGGGAGCTTGAAAGTGTAGGACTTCTTTGACTTGCATTGGACTCCATCAAAATATCTTTGTTAGTGTTCCGCAAAAGAACAATTGTTATACGAAGTGATGACAGAATTATCATTTCTGAGTTACTATTCCTTTAAAAGCCTTATAAAGCAAATCTGTTACTGCTAAAAACAAATATGTTTCTTGCAAAAAAAATTATTTGGTCTGTATACACAACTACTTTTCAATGGCTGCTGAAGGAAAAAGATGCTTTTTGCCCTCAGAATGGTGTAGTTATGCTATCTAAAAGCAGGGGCCAACTGGGCCATGCTAACATGCCAGGGTGCTAGTGTTGTACATAAAAAGCACTAGCAGCCTGTGGAATGTATGCCACTGGGTGTTTAATGTAAAATTCACCGTGCTAATGCTGACTGGCATTTCATACTTAAGCAATTTTATTAAATGTTAGATGGTCTAGCCTGCAGTAAACCAAAGCATCAAAATAACTGGTCTAGGCATAACTGATTTTGTCTGAACTGGCAATGTGCAGTAGAGGTGGAAAAAGACCTGACATGACCTTAGTTCTACATGTTTTTCTCTGTGTCAGGTAAGATTCTTATGAAGATAAAGACTTCACCCCATCTCTACTTCTGCATCATTGCTTGGTGTCACATTTGATCATTACATGCTTGTGATGCATGTCACAAACAAGTGTCAACTAACACTGACTTTCTGTACCACACATTGCACTGACTCAACCGCCAGGCTTATAGTAGAGGCTTACTTCTATACTCATCATACTCTCTTCAGTCAAACAAATTGATGGTCTGCTTGTTTTTGCTATTCTACATCAGATATTAGGGTTTATTTACATTTGCATTTATGTATTTGCATACACTTTTTCCAAAGCAAATTCTAATTCACAATTCTTGCAGGGCTAATTCACACTGCCCCCCCAAAATGTGGTTGTTTGGTATTGTTGCATCAGTATGTTAACTCTGTTTGGGCAGAATGACAATGACAGTTACATTTCCCAACATTCTAAATCCAACAGCCAACTTTAAAACATTTGAAATGTTCGTGTTTGTTGGGGCAGTGTGAATTGGCCTTTATAGTTTATCAGAATGTGTATTCCACAGTAACAGAATACGGTTGTCAGTCTTGTTTTTTGCATGCTAAATATGGTTAGGGTCACACACAATTTGGTTAGAGTGAGAACCGTATTCTATAACCGAACTGGCTCTCTTCCAGGACCCGTACTGTGTAAACAGAACTTGTATTAAAGGGTTAGTTCACCCAAAAATGAAAATTTTCTCATAATTTACTCACCCTCATGCCATCCCAGATGTGTATAACTTTCTTTCTTCTCCAGACACAAACAAAGATTTTTAGAAGAATATCTTATCTCTGTAGGTCCATGCAATGCAAGTGAATAGTGATCAGGCCTCTGAAGCTCCAAAAAGGGATAAAGTCATCATAAACATAATCCATTAGACTCCAGTGGTTTATTTAATGTCTTCTGAAGCAATCCAGTTGGTTTTGGGTGAGAACAGACCAAAATGTAACCTCATTTTCACTCTAATTCTTGACAGCAGTCTTCTTAGCTATCATGATTTCGAACTCGATTACACTTTCTATAGCGCCATCTAGCACTCTGCGCACGCGTCAAGCACAAGGAAGTGTGATCGAGCTTAAAATCATGACCGTACCTAGACACTGCAATGGCAAGATGTACAGTAAAAAAATTATTATATTTTGGTCTTTTCTCACCCAAAATCGATTGGATTGTTTCAGAAGACATGGATTAAACCACTGGAGTCTGATGGATTAGCTTCAAAAGCCTGATCATCATTCACTCGTATTGAGAGCTGAGATATTCTTCTAAAAATCTTTCTTTGTGTTCTGCAGAAGAAAGAAAGTCATACACATTTGAGATGGCATGAGGGTGAGTAAAGGTGCTGTAAGCAATATTTTTATGGAATGGTATGCACTAAATGTTCCTACTCCTTAAAAGATATCTCTGAAATAAGTCTCCTGAGATATCTCTGTGACAGCACTGACTGTGTAAACAGCAAATATGTCTTTGACCATAACGCCACGTCCTGCTGTTTTTCAGCGTCTCATGTCAAGTAAAAAAGAACTGTTAAAATGTGTCTCGAGACACACCGGCATTCTGCTCTATTTGTGGTGCTGAGTCTAGCTTTTTTTATTATATGCGTTCGGTCTGAACGGCCCCTTAAAATGTTTGAAATATTGCTATTTGTTGGCATTTGTTGGGGCAGTGTGAAACAGCCTTAACAGACATGCCTGTTGATTTTTATGGGTGCCAAAACATTCCACCACAAAGCCTTTATACAGATTCCGTGGCAGGAAGAGAGAGCTGACTCATTGACTCACCACAGAGTTTCAGGAAAGAGTGTCTAGTAGGGATTTGCCATAAATGAATAAACCTGCCCATATGAATGGGAAATAATTAATGCCTTGTCAACACAGTTGTTATTCTTGTAGCAACTCATCATATGGCATGGAGTTGTGTAATTTCTTTTTTTTTTTTTTTCTTAGCGGTTCACAGGAAATTCACACTTTGTGATTTGCTGTGAAACATAACCTTTTACTTACTGGAGGAAGAAGAATAGTTTTAGACCTTTTAAAAATACATTCACACATACATGCATAGTGGCATCTCTCTGCAATATATTAGGATTTCTATAGAGTTTTAGGTGAAATATGTCCCAGATATGTTCTTGACAAATTTTGTGAGAGTCACTCACCTAATTTAATTTTTAAGTTCTATTTTCCATGCAGCTTATTTTCTTTTCTTGGATCATTCATGTTTTTTAATTGACCGTATTTACCATTAGCATCACACATCAAAGACCCCTGACCTACATTACCATCCAAACCTGTGCAAACAGATGACTACACTTTGACCTTTATTGAGTCATCTCTGTACCTTATTGACCTTTGTGAATTATGACTAACAGTGTTATGCACACTTGTCATTATGTAAAACTCCAAATCTATATTCCTGTAAATGGTCTGATACTTCATTACTATTCAGATTATCTTAAAGTGATAGTTCACCCAAAAACTAACATTTTGGCCGAACCCAAGAGTAACACTGTGCCAAACATCTCCTTTTGTGGAACAACATGAGGGTGAGCAAATGATGACAGAATTTTCATTTTGGGGTGAAATTGTACTTTTACCCTTAAGTCGATGCCAGCTAAGATTTTAAAAGACATCAGAATCTGATGTGTCTCTGTGGTTGTGCCCCATCTGACTTGATTTTACACACATGCAGCCCATAATGTTGAGTGGGCAGAGCTTCATTACTCTGATGTCTGTTCCAAACACATCTGCTTTCCTCTACTCCATTTCTTCTGGAGACCGTGTCCTTTGTCTAGTCTTCTCTTTCCTTCATCCTAGAAGCACTGATCAAATAATTCCAATATGTGTTTCTATTATGTCTTCCGTGTTGACAGGCATCGCTAGGTCCACCAGTGGCAAGCTGAGGAGGCCAGAGAGAGCAGATCCAACAAGTCCTACCGGTACTGGTAAGTGTTCACATTTACACACAGGTTTACTGTTGTTTATGAGTATGCTACACACGGTATTATAGATCAGTGGCTGTAATCTGGTTTTGTTTCAGGACCTGGATTATACATTGGACATCAAGTAGCGACTCGACACAGTACCAAAATTATTTACCATACAGCATTAGCAAAATTATACTTAAAATGCAACACTGATATTTATTAACGTTACCATTCATTTTTTTAAATGAAAATGGACAATATTGGTTTCTAAACCTCTCTTAAATTTCGTCTCTTGCGTTTCATAATCTTGCCAGTCAATAATTCACAGCACAAAACCAGTTGTGGTCATCACAAACCATGCTTTTCACATTTTAATTTACATAATGAGGGCATGTCACACAACCTGTCCATGTTGGCATCTGTTTTTGGCTAGCTTCGATCAAGCAACATGTTTAACAACTAAACACCATAGAGTTTGATTAGAAACAGCCTTTGATATTGAAAGCGTTTTCTCTTCCTTTTTAAAAATTGAGCCCATTTATCCTAACCATGCACAGTTATATGATTAGCAATGTTTGGTAAGTAACTCTCGAGTAATTCATTAAAAAATGACTACTTTCCTAAAAAATTTACATTTTACATTACATAATTCATGTTTTAAATGTATTCTCCATAAATAATACTATTTTAGAAATAAGTGTAATCCAGTTAATGTACTTTAAAGTAATTATTTTCCTTGAAACTTCCTTGAAACTTCCTTGAAAGTCTGTAACTGTAATCTGATTACAAGAATTTACTTTAAAAAAGAGTTTTTACAAAAAAAGTAATTTGAATACAGTAACTTATCTTTGTAATCAGATTACACTTAACACTGTTGATTAGTTGCTGTGCGGAGGAGGGGGGAGTGGCCGGGCCGTGATGATGCACGCCTGGCGCTGAGTCACCTAATCAGCGGGAGACAGAGATAATTGGGAGCCGGAGACGCCAGTGTGTGTGAGAGAGAGAGAGAGAGAGAGAGAGAGAGAGAGACAGAGTTATGTTTGTGTGTGTGTCTTTTATGTAATTTGTATCATTAAAACTTTATGTTGACTGCTCAGCTGGGTCCCAGCTTCCTCCTTTCCCAACCAAACAGATGTCTTTTTTATTTGGTGCCGAAATCCGGGAAGGAGGAAGAGAACGCTGTCCTGGAGAACTCGCCGCTGTGGTCCGTCAGGAGACGGAGGAGCCATTGCCATCCACCAGGGGACAGAGGGGTCACTACCATCTGCCAGGAGGTGGAGGAACCACTGCCATCCAACAGGAAGCAGAGGAGCCATTACCAGCCGCCAGGGGACGGAGGACCCACTGCCATCTGCCGGGTCGCGGAGGAAGCACTGCTGTCCGCCAGGGGGTGGAGCGGCTGAGGACCAGTGGACGGCGTGTTCAGGACTGGCAAGCCAGTTTTTCTCTCTCTCCTCTCTCTGTCTCTCCCACTGATTAGGTGACTCAGCGCCAGCCGTGCACCCTCACGGCCTGGCCACGCCCTCCTCCTCGTCACAGTTGCATTTTGCATTGTTTTTCCCCTTTTGTCCACGACCCCATCAGAACAGACCTTTGTTTCATTTTTGGGTCCTAGCCAACCAGTTAAGAGACACTGCATTAGATGAATCATACTGGCCAGTGTAAATGACACTTCCCTAAAGTTTTTTTTGTAAAACTTAGACCACAAAATCACAAAGAAGAACAGCACAGTTGTTGCATCCGTTGTTTATGTTTTGGAAACATTCTCTCGCAGTGGACAAAGCGAAAGATTTCTGATGTTTGAGTGTCATTGTACATATGTGGTTGTGGTGTGTATTCACACCTTGAGCAAATGTGTGTATGTGTGCATGTGTATATGACAGTGGTGATATCTCACCGCTGAAGCATCCTCTCACAGCAGGAAGCGCTGACTGCTTTTGCAATGTCAGCATGTCTGCATATGGGGGCTGGTTGCAGATCCAAAGATCTGCTTGAGCTCTACAAACAACACATCCTATACACATAAACACATGCTCACAAATAAAATCAAGAATTTTATTTAAAACAAATGTGTGTTGTCCAAGTGGTCATATATTTTAAACCTCAGATTTACTCTTTAAACATAAAACTAACTTTTCCAAGCTGTTTGTGTGTGTGTGTGTGTGTGTGTGAGTGTGTGTGTGTGTGTGTGTGTGTGTGTGTGTGTGTGTGTGTGTGTGTGTGTGTATTTGTGAGTATGTATAGTACTGTGCAAAAGTTTTAGGCACTTGTGAAACATTTTGCATTGTAAGATGTCTTCAAAAATAATTCCATAAATAGTTTTCATTTATCAATTATTGTCATGCAAATTCCAGTAAACATAAAAAAAGCTAAATCAATATTTGATGTGACCACCTTTGCCTTCAAAACAGCACCAATTCTCCTAGGTACTCCTGGACACAGTTTTTCTTGGTTGTTGGCAGATATTCTTAGAGAATTTGCCACAGTTCTTCTATCTGTTTAGGCTGTCTCAATTGTTTCTATCTCTTCATTTAATCCCAGACTGACTTGATGTTCAGTAGGGGGTCTGTGGGGGGCATGCTATCTGTTGTAGGGCTCCCTGTTCTTCTATTCTAATCTATTCTATTTACAAAAGTAATGTCTGGGAGTCTAAAATTTATATTTCATATTGACACACTAAAGCTGAAGATATACATAACTATCTGAAGATAAATGTTTTTGTAAAACATCTTATGTGCCTAAGACTTTTGCACAGTACTAAATGTGGTCTAGGTAAGGTATGTGTTTGCACCTGTGTGCTTGTGGTTCTCTGTGTGTGCATCAGCCAGGACACAATCAAACAAAATTGTCAGTAACAACAATTTTGTAAAAATATAGCTTTTTTTGCTTAAATGAGAATTTTAAAAGTATTGTTGCTGCTGAATAAGCAATTGATAAACACAGAATTAACGTATTATACATTTTGACCTACGACTCCACCCTTCTGTTAGCTTTGAAGGATTATGAGTTGATTCGACCAACTGTTAACACTTAGATTGTCTCAGGCAAGGAGGTCTATAATAAACTGTGACACAGCAGACAATTAAAAAGTTTATTTCATGATATTAAGAGCCCTCTAAAAAAGTCTGTGCTAAAATGCACTGGTAACACATCTGCCATAATATAATGATTTTTTTTTTGTGATTTGTATGTTGCTTCCAAAACGTCTTATTTCATCAAAATACATGGCTACTTTTGAATGACTGTCAATGGAGAGAGATGCTTGGAAGTAAAAGAACCGAGGATGCTATTTGCACTAAGTGAAAATTGTATTAGATATTATTCATACAAAGTGTAAATAGAAGTAATATGATGTTGAACTAAGGGTAAATTGTCTGAGCAATAGTGGGCAGAGTTAGTGAAGGCTATTTTCACTTAGTGTAATAGACATTGTGCTTATAAGGTGTAGTTACAGCATTTACCAGCAAGGGCTAATTGAACTATGCTAGCCAAACCTCGACCTCTTGATTTCAGGCATGAGGTTTCTTTTACAATAATTTTAAGAATATGCATTAGTTGAACTGGTCATTGACTTACAGTGTTTTCTCTGGAATATGTACACATTTTCTGGCTTTATGTTATGAATTAAATGGACATGAGTTGTTGGTTGCACTTGCACAGTACATCCTGGTACCAAACAGCGCCACTCTGTCTGAATGATTTCGTAGAACAGGAGATATTCTTCTAATGTGTGTGTGTGACACACATTGTTTTGAACAAGTTTGACTGTGATCGAAATCTATTATTTCATAACACTCATTTACAATCACTGCAAATAGAATCCATACATGTGTATATTCTCAGGGTTTCCAACTTTGGCCACCTGGTTGGAGTGAGATTTCGATGACATGGGCTGAATCAATCATACACGCATTATTTGTATTAGTGGGCCTACAACTTGAATTTGTAACATCAAACAACTAATCAAACCCTACAATGAAAATAATGATCAGTTTGTGTGCACAAAATACACACATACACTTGAGTCAAAAATGGTCTTCAGTGGTTGTTAACTCAAGTTGGTTGATTACATAATTGCAGTTATTTATAACCTAATTGTATGTTTACATTGGACATATTGGAGTTATTTTGATGGAACATTTGAATTGACAAGGATTTATTTATTTATTTTAAGGTGCAATGGGAAATCAAACTATTCTATTCTTTGCCATTCAAACTACTTAAGCTGCACTATGTAAGTAGCTTTGGTTAAAAATGAACAAATTGCCATTACAGACTGAGTACATAAACAATCAGTGTTCAAAACAGTGTCCTTACCTTACCCCGATTCACTGTGGTTAGCCTTTAAAAATGATTTGTAATTTGAGCTGTCCAGTTCGATCTGGTGCGAAATTGCTGGCTTATGACATTCATCCTTGCATTATGACGTCATGTCCGCACACACAGGAATGAAATACCAGCTGTCTCATGTTCCGGCTGGAGAAACTATCTACGCTGTTCAGCTCAGTTCAGTAACACTCACACAGTTCAGGACAGCATCATTGCAGTCTAGATGGATGTTTATCTGTTATCCATTTGGCGAAGTTGTTTACCTGCTATAATGCTTGGATATGTTTTCTGGTAGGGTTGTTGAAGCTTATATTGCTTGTCATGCTTGTAAGAATTGAACATTACTTGTGTGTTAACCGATCGTGATGTATCTACGTTGTCCAGTGAAGTTACTGTGACATGTTTAATATGTATGACTTCTGAAATTGACATCTTGTAATTGTTATATTGCATATTTAAGCATATTATTTTTAAAGTATTTTTTATCCCCATCATTATTGTTTTATGTTTTTAGATCACAGTGTTATTGTGTGCATTGCATAGACACGCAATTGTAGTAACTGAGGCTGGATAATATAGTATAAAAATAATAAAGTCTTTTATTGAACTCGTATCAGCCTTATCACGAGTTTAACCTCTTAAATTGAAAATTGCAGTACAATTCAAACATTAATAGTAGATAAAACACTTGAATAATCATATTAAATATATTGGTAGTGGCTGAGGAAAGTTCCCTGTTCTCTATTTTAAAGTGCTTTGAGTGTAGTGTCAGAAAAGAAATTTAAGTGTCAAATTCATTCAAATATGTAAATAAGAGTGTTGTTTATCTTCATCAAAGCAAGTAATACTTCCGTTTCAAATGTTTAATCGTATAACATAATATCAACATGAAAATAGCACATTATGACTCCAGCTCCAGTCATGATCACACATAGGCGATGTCCAGGAAAGCTCAAATTGGGAGATTCATCCGCCAGAAGAGCAGTGCCAATACACGACTAACCTAATGTATTCTTATGCAAATTGCTTGCAATTTTAAGTTTCAACCTCAGATGTCGCTAGAGAGCACAGTTACGTAGTGCAGCTTTAATTTAATTAGCCTTTTATTTCTATAGGCTAGTTATAATGTTCTGATTGTACACATGAGTACACCACTCATAGTTGGGACTCTGCTTCTAGTGAAAAGTTTGTTTTTATTTCATCAGGCTTAAAGATTTATTATGTCAATCATGGCCATGGATATCAAACATCATTAGAACAGGACAAAATCTTTGTCCATAATTCATGTAGGTCCAAACTTTAAACCTCCTCTTTCACTGTACTTGCCCTGGTCAAAGTTTACCATAGTTCTTTCATGGTTTAACAGTGGCATTTAATAAGGTCATCCTCATTAACATGTTTACACCAGCTAGTCATTCTAAAAAATAAACTAGTATTTGTTGTAAAAAAATATAAAATAAAAAAATTAAATAGTCTACACAGTTAAACACAGTTGTAAAAAGTTTAATAGATTAATAGGTAGACCTTAATAGATTTCATATGAAACTATAACATTTCTTTTACAATACCAATTACTGTAACTACAGTAAAAACAGTGTCCTCTTTTCCTCATCAGTAAGCACACTGATAATAATGTCGAGGCTGTCTAGCCATTTACGAGGTTCCTAAATTGGGGTTTAAAGTAGAATATTGTGAGGACACTTGCATGAAACAAGAAGTGCGTTTCAGCTGGGATGCACATTTGATATTCGAATGTGAGATGAATGTAACTAAATTTGCTTTGGCGGCCTGAAATTCCAAGCCCTATGCTGACGGAAAAAAATTATGTTGTCTTGTCATTTGGTGTGATATTTTCTTGGGTAGAGTGAGAGCGTGAGACAGACAGGGGCGGGTTTACGATTTCTGAGGCCCCAAACAACCGACCAACCCAGGGCCCCATTTAGAAAATGTTGCTTAAAAAAATTACATAAAATTGATTTTAAATCATAATTTTAAATTCATCCTAACAGCCGTTGTGGCCAAGTACATTCAAAATATTTAAAGAAATAAAATTCTAGTTCAAGATAATTAATGCATGTTTTCCATTTTTTTCGACAATACAGTGATAAAAAAAAAAAAAAAAAGAAGCAATATTTACCTACATGTATTTTTACAAAACACATTTTAATGAACAGGGTGTGCAAAACCTATGACTTCACTCACTAACATTTTGGATTTCAGTTGTTATTTATTAGGGGTTCAAGCGCTTAGCGCTGAAACCCTGTTGTAATTGTTACAATTTTTATTATTATTATTATTAAGGGTTCAAGTGCTTAGCGCTGAAATCCTATTGTAATTGTTAGATTATTATTATTATTATTATTATTATTATTAGGGGTTCAAGCGCTTAGCGCTGAAACCCTATTGTAATTATTAAGATTTTTATTATTATTATTATTATTATTATTATTATTATTATTATTATTATTAGGGGTTCAAGTGCTTAGCGCTGAAACCCTATTGTAATTATTAAGATTTTTATTATTATTATTATTATTATTATTATTAATATTAGGGGTTCAAGTGCTTAGCGCTGAAACCTTATTGTAATTGTTAAGATTTTTATTATTATTAGGGGTTCAAGTGCTTAGCGCTGAAACCTTATTGTAATTGTTAAGATTTTTATTATTATTAGGGGTTCAAGCACTTAACGCTGAAACCCTATTGTAATTGTTAAGATTTTTATTATTATTAGGGGGTTCAAGCACTTAACGCTGAAACCCTGTTGTAATTGTTAAGATTTTTATTATTTTTAAGGGTTCAAGCGCTTAGCGCTGAAACCCTATTGTAATTGTTAAGATTTTTTAGGGGTTCAGGCGCTTAGCACTGAAACCCTATTGTAATTGTTAAGATTTTTATTATTATTAGGGGGTGCAAGCACTTAACGCTGAAACCCTATTGTAATTGTTAAGATTTTTATTATTAGGGGTTCAAGTGCTTAGCGCTGAAACCCTATTGTAATTGTTAAGATTTTTATTATTATTATTATTATTATTATTATTATTATTATTATTCTGCCATAAAACTGATCGGGCAGAGCAAACCGTAAGGTCTAGAGACTTGAAACTTTGTCAGATGGTAGTGGTATTGCTCGCTACTCAGAAACACGGACTCGGACAAATCGGTCAATAGGGGGGCGCTACAGCGATCAAAAACGCGAAACTGCTCATAACTCTTAGACCGTTTGTCATAGATTCGAGTGCTTTATACCATTGGAATCCTTTGCTCAAACCAAACAAAACGTGTATCTCCGATTTCATTTCCACCTATAATAATTTTCCGCCGTCTTGGATGTTTCATAAAACCTACTTTTGCGAACTAGTCCTAGGTTTTTCTTCCAATCGGGACCAAACCAGTGCCAAACGATTCTATCTCAATATCAAAAGTTATCAAAAACAGTTTGAACTTTCGACTCGAGCTAGCTATGTTATGCGAAAACATCGGAAGTAGTAGTGACCAATTTTACGTAAATGGCTTTAACTCTTGAAGGAAATTAGATATCTTCACCAAACTCGGTATGTTTATGTAAGAGGTCAATCTTTGGTCGCCCAGAAATGTTGGCATGGTTTTGCCACATGGTGACGCTATAATACCAAAAAAAACTTGAAATTGGCTGTAACTATGCAACCATTAATCCTACTGACTTCAAAATTTGCACACATTGTCTTTGTCTCAGCTGCCATCATTGTCTATATGGACATTCACGTATGTTGAAAAACATGGCCGCAATCGGCCAATCAAATTTCAGCAGCTATTACACAAAATTAACAATGACCGATCGGAATTAAACTTAGTGGACCTATTTGACTCTTAGTCTGAGAGGGTTGTGCAAAGTTTTTAAAAAATCGCCCACTATGTGGTGCTATCACGATTTATTTAGGTGTTAATGGTTGTATATAATGCAGTGTTGTGAAAAAACACAAGAAATATACATCACCTGATAGCTCTTCTCATTCTAAACAACTTTGCCTCAAGAATGGTGTCTGTCAAACCATTCGGTAAATATTTCAGATAATATTAAAAACCTACTTTTGCAAACTAGTCCTAGGTTTTTCGCCCGATCGGAAGCAAACCAGTGCAGAAATATTCTCTGGAGTCTGATTATCAGTAATTATCAAAAAAAGTTGAAATTTTGACACAGTCGCTAAGGGGTGCCAAAAAGTTAGAAAAGGCCATTTTTACTAAAATGACTATAACGCCGGAAAGAAATTATATATTATAAGATATTATATATTAGAAGATATTTTCACCAAACTCGGTACACATGTGTATGAGCTCAATCTGAGGTCACAGTAAAAAAAACGAGAGTCAGGCAACTTGGTGGCACTATAATAGGAAAAAAAACATGAAAACAGCCCTAACTACGCAACCATTAGTCTGATTGAGTTGAAAATCGGCATGCAGTGTCTTTATCCAAGGTGCCATGACTGTCTATGAGGACACTGGTGTATCTCTAAAAACATGGCCACCATCGGCCAATGAATTTGAGCACCTATTAGACAAGGTTAACGGAAGTCGATCGGCACAAAACTCGGTGGGCCTGTTCGACTCCTGGCCCTAGAGGTCTGTGAGAAATCTGAAAGAAATCGGCCAATGGATGGCGCTAATGAGTTTTACGCCTCTGTAATCATGTGGTGTTTCACACATACACACGATGGCTGTGTCCCAGTTCAAAGGCTGCATCCTTTGAAGAACTCGGACTTCAAAGGCCATGCCTTCGAAGGCCGCGAAGGTTGTACTGAGCATTGTTAATTGGGACAGTCTAGCCTACGGAGGACTGTTCTTGTCACAACTCAGTACTTACGTTTAAAAGTGTACTTCGGCAATTGGTCTCAAAAAAATCCTGTCGTCACAGGTGCGCAATGAATTCTGGGGTAGGCAAGGCCGCGAAGGAGCCATCTGTTGTATCCTTTATTTCACGGGAAACAAAGGCCGCGTTTGGAAGCCGCATTTGAAGGAGCCTGCGAATTGGGACAGCCTTTGTCGCGCAGCAGTGATGTGCCTTCGAATGCGACCTTTGAAGGAGGCAGCCTCTGAATTGGGATGCAGCTATAATTCATATAATTTGTTAGATCTCCTCATACTGAACAACTTTGCTTCAAGAATCACTGCAGTTATTCAAATTGTTCATTAAATATTCACGATTATGTAAAAAACCTACTTTTGTGAACTAGTCCTAGGTTTTCGCTCAACCTCAATAAAACCAATGCAGTACAATTCTCTGGACTCTCTAGGTCAATAATTACCAACAAATTTTTTTTTTAACTTTACCCTTTGGGTAACTATAACAGTGTCATTTAGAAAATGGGCATGGTCAAGTATACAAATAAGCCCATAATTCCTAAACAAAAACTCAGTACTTCACGAAATTAGGAGAGCACATGCGACATATGATTCTAAACAAGCATGCAGACTTTTATGGAGATCGGATCATAGGTGGTGCTATGAGCTTTAAAAAGCTTTAAAAACCATGTATTTCCTTAGTAAATTGCCTGTATTGGCTGTAAATGGTCTATTCCATCTATGATCTAGGTGGTTACATGCTTGCTAAATAAAACATAATACCTTTTTACGCATGTGCTTAAAGGCCTTAAACCGCTTGAACCCCGTTAATCGCTGCTCGCAGCTATATTTATTATTATAACCCAACAATTATTCATTGTTGTCCAGTTTTTCATTATAATACAGTATGATACAGTATTATTATTATTATTACTTTGAGGATTTGTTGTACACAATAGTAATATATTTCTGTCTTATTTACTTTCACCTGGAGTTTATATTCTAATGCTGCAGTGTATTGTTCATCATGTTGCTAAAGGCTGTATATTATGTAAGCATCATAGGCAACATTTGTAACTGTAACAGTAAACATACAAGGCATGGCGGCCAATCAGCACACTAGAGCAGAAGGGGGAAAAAAAACATTGCCGTTTATCAAGCGCTGAAGCTTTGCTTGGTGCAGAAAAATCTGGAATAATGTTAAACATTTTAACAGTCACCTCTTTGTAACCTGAACTTCTTCAGAACGTTAAATATGTGTGACACCTGCGCTAAAAACAATGTAGGCACAGCACAACGAGTGAAACAGAACGCGGGTGTCTCGAAATGCATTTTTGAGACCTGAAGTTCTTTTTAACTTGACACAGTGTCTAAAAATGTGCCGGTGCTCTGTGAGAAACTGAAGAAACAGTGAGACGTAGTGCAGCAGTCAAGGATGTTCATCCAGCACGTGTTTACATAGGAAAACAATGGAAAAACATAGCAGACACACGTAAAAACGCATTTGGTGTGAACAGCCCCTAACTCTTGGGTGAAACAAGTTCAGAAGTCCTGTATATTTTTTCAGAAATTACAATCCCGAACCCAAAGTCCTACTTGAAAAACTGACCTGAACCCGGCAGACATCTAACATGATCCGCTGACAACAGCGTATTCGCACATGTACCCAGAACATCATGTCACCCCTCAAACAGTTTTTGCAGGGCTTTCCTACCCTAGCATCCCCCCCCCCCCCCGACATCCGGGGCCCCACGCAGTTGCGTGGTTTGCGTGGTGGTTAAAACCGCTACTGGAGACAGAGCCTGAAAGCATGTGTCTCACATCAAATGCGTGAGAGTTGGCAGCCCTGATATTCTTTAATATTCTTCTTTTTTATTTTTCTGTTTATTTTATACATTTCTATTAATTTACTTTTTATTATACTATTTGTTGGCTCGCTATACTTTTAGCCTCATTTTATTTGTGCTTTAAGCTTATCAGGCTTAGTGATAATTTTTGGTCTCATTCCTGACTTTTGTTGGTAGTCATCAGTTTTGAGGAAGCTATTTTGAAACTGTAGTTTGACAAACTACAAGCCACTCATAATTTCAAGTAGTTAAGCTACAGTTAAGCTACCCTTGTGAAAAATAGTTTGCTACACTACAAGTTACTATCAAAAAGTAGCTAGCCATATTGAAACTACGTATAATGAGGCTTTTTTATTTACAATGTTACTATCAAACCAATCATAATAACAAAAATAATCATCATCGTCATAATTAAAACAGAAATAGACATTTGATATAGTTAAGCAATAAGGCATGAGAGGCAGTGCTATATTTTAAATAGTCAGGTTGAAGGGCCTGCAACCCCTTCAGCCGTGACTATATTCATAATATGGCACAGCTTCGAGTGTCTTATTGCTTTTATAAAACGGTCACCACAAAATAAAAATATTAAGGACACAAAATTCATTAAAATTTTATTTTTTGTAAGTAAAATCATTAAATGCCATCCTTCCACCAGAAAATATAGTCCCTGGCAGTAAACAACGTTGCTAGGCAACAAGAATACCTGTCAACTATGGGTGCTGCAGAGTGATACAAATAGAAGTTCAGTAAAGAGTTCAGAGCTGTGCTTTATCATGAATAAATCAATACAGTAAGCTAGTTAATCAGTTTATCAAATTATGACTAGCATTACTCACCTGTATGTGTGTGCTTAAATTTGTGCTTGAAGTCTTCAAAGCAGACATTTTAATCTTTGGCTTGCATAGATTACATACAAAGGTGTAACCTTTACTGTTCGATTTTTTAAGAGACATGAATAAGGCCATGGGTAATTGGTTTCTCCATCTTCTGATTCTGCCACCATCTCTTGCTCTTTGTTGGATATTAAGGATTGGAGTGCCTGACTTGAAATACTTCCAATCATCACTTTTTTTAGGATAGTCGCATAATAATACATGCCATAATAAATTATTTATTTTACCAGTAAATTTATTTATTTAACATGAAAATAATAGTTAGTATATGCCAAGAAATTGAGAAAATGTGTTATCAAATAGTTATGCATGATAGATATTTCTCACGCACAGATAATGAGAAACAAACTAAACATATTCATAACAGAAAATAAATCCCTCAAAAAGCAATAATAACTTACTGAATTATTTTATTTGAAAAAAGTACATGTAAATATGCTGTTGTGTTGTCTGTTAACAACAAAGTGTCTGAAGTATTCTTTGTTTCATAGAAATGAATGGTGTTCTTTATCCTTTTTGCTCCTGTACGTCTTGTAAAAGTAAACAAACTGAGGCTGGTCGCTTTACATAACCACCATTGAGTCTTTTCTTATCCAAGTGAGCCGTAATAAGCTGCTTGATTTAACAGTACTGTATATGCCAGTAATGCACTATTTTAGTTTGTGGTCTGTCGTTGATAAGAGGAAGAAGAAAGTGTACAGCTAATGCAAATGTGCGTTTTTGGGTTGATTGACAGGTGAATTCTGTATCTAATAGGTGACTGGATCTTTTACTTGTAAGGCAGGACTTCCTTTCTAAATCTGTTGATCGCTGGGCATTCCAATTTCTCCCATTCATTTTAATAGAAGTGGCCCATCTCTGCTAAATAGTCTACTCTAAATAGAGTTACTGTCAAACTACTGAAAAAATTCGTTAAGTTAGGGTTAGTAGTGTCGCTACTTGTAGTTAGTTGCTCCCCAACACTGGTAATCATAATAGTCACAGGGCTGTAACCACAATATACATTGAGGAGTACAAGTCCCCACCAATAATCAGATATGGCCAGATTGTCCCCACAATAATTGATATCTTTGTTGCTATTCTGCTGCAGTCCATAATGCACCACTGCCTAATTGTCATTATGTTGTTGTAGGAATAACACAATAGTTTAAAAAAGTGTAATTTTTTTACCGTGCTCAGTAGTCAAACACCACTCGTCAATGTCATTTGAAATAGCCAATCAAATTGATGAAGGCAGGACTCAAGTTTAAGAAGGTAAATGGGAACCTTGTGGATTATTTATATTCCATCGGTACGTATCAGCAGTTTAGGTTAAGAGTGTCAGTGTCATGTAAGATTTCAGTATATAACTAAACATGCAATGTTTGCCCACTGTGTTATGATTAAAATGTTGTACCAACCGACAGTAATTTCCAAGGGTGCAAACTATATTTCTATGTGATTCATATGTAATTCATAATTGTGAATGTGAAAACATTAATGGAGTAGTTTTCAGCATATCAGGCTCAAGATAAAGAATGAATGTGGTAATCTGGCAGGCTTTGCAGTAGCTTTTTAGAACATTAACTTGACATTGTGTAAGAAAATGTTCCATAAAATACAAAGTAGAGCATTATCACCCACAAATTAGAACTAGAACATGGTAAGACCTGTGACTTGTAACTTTAGGTTTTGGCAAGGACAGTGTCATATATTCTTAATGCAAATATTATTAGGTAATAATTTACAATCAATTTAAGATTTTCTAAATAATTTATTTATGTCTTTAATTAATTCTAAATTTTGTACATCATCTCCTAGAGTCTTCTTTTATAAGAGCCCATTTTATTTTGAGTATGTCCTTGTCAGGTCTGTGCTCAAAAAATAAGCCACCAGTTAGAGTAGTTCACCTAAAAATGGAGAATTTACTTTTACTCAATCATTTACTCACCTTTTTTCAATATGAACTTTTTGAATACTTCCATAAAATATGTTTTTGTATGGAAAAGAATAGCATTAGGATTCTTGCTAATCATTGCTAATTTGCTTTCCTGCATTATATGTTGCCATTGCTACTTAAAGATTAGATGTGTAATTTCAGTGCTACAAGTAGCACTGTAACTGCATAAATAAAGATTTATCAATGATTTTCAAACAGGTTTCCCAAACACAATTTCCCGGGGGGGGGGGGGTCAGGAATTGGCTGGTTAGCTGGTCTCTGTTAGCACCTACTGGTAGATGCTGGAACTACAGTCTGTGATGGCAAAAAGCATGTTTCTCCATTGATAGCCATTCAAAAGCAACCGTGTGTGTCTGACAAAATAATTATTTCATTACATTATTATAGTACTTAGAGTTTTAGAGTATAGTAGAGTTTTACCTTGCTTGCAGTAGTTTGTCATAATTTTCTTGACATTATATATAATTTTTATTCTTTTAGTAATTCTTCTGTCTTCTGGAATGCCTGTATTATTCCCATAAAGTAGAGGATCTGTTCTCTGAAAAAAATTTTTAAAAAAAATCCAAATATCCATTCAGTCCATTCCATTCTCTCTCAGAATTCTATAAAATTTATGCATTTCTTTCAATAACAAAGAACTGATTATGCCAGAACATAATATAGGAGTGGCAGCTGTTTGATGGTCCAGTCTTAGTTTAAAGAACTTTATTGTCAATAACAAATTAATCTCATCTTTCACTTGCTACGAATGGATGGCCTTTGCTGTCTATAAGGTGAGTCTCCTGTATTAGTGCAATATCTACAGTACTTTTAGGTTATTCAAAATACTGTATGTTTTTATTCTTTTAAAAACAGATGAATCCTCTGATGTCGAAAGATACAAGGGTGATATCAGCCATTTGAGACCATTTTGAAATCTGTGGATGAGGCTGTGCTTAGGATCATCATTTGGTGTTTAATAAGATGTGTAGCATATCAAGGGAAGTAATGACAAATATATGGGCAAGAACAGTAAGTAATGAATCAAAACTGTATACAACAAATATATGAATGCAGTCTCACTCTAAATCTTGCTCCAAATGCTTCACGTGCTTCTGTGAATGTGCAGTGCTTGCTTATCCTGTGCCTGCTACAGCACATTTGTTTACAATGATGAATGACAGAGGAGGCCAGGTTACTGAGTTTGTCCTTACAAACTCACCAGAGTGTGTTTGACATCTTGACCAAAGTGTATATTTCAAGTATTTGGGCTCCACTCCCAGCTTCCTGAATGCCAAACAACCCTGGACCCCCCCCCAAAAGGATAAGCCAAAGGTCATTCCCACTTCCTGAACAAAGACACACTATCGTCACTCCAGACACTTTCAGACAGAGGTCTGCATTTTCTCTCATTGAGCAACACAAAGGAAAACTAAAAGAATGTGCATATGGCTTGGACATACTTGAAATTCAGAGAGGCTGTGTATAAAAATGTTCGTTAGTGCTCAGATATTTGTTTTCATTCGCATTTGTGTGATGTAGATCATGTCTATCTTCTCAACGCTTTTCTTGTGATCGCACAACGCTCCCCCAGTAGAAGAAAATCAGAGGGAAGTCCAGGATTCCTCAAGCCACTGAGAGGAGATATTTTAGGAAGAAACTCTTATATCACATGGCCTTGTGTTTTCATCTCACACACAATGCTGCCTCAGTGTCAGAGGACAGAGGGAGATAACGAGAGACTGAGAAAGCAGAAACAAAAAGTGAGGACAACAAAAGCAAAAGATCAGAAAAGCTCCATATGATCAGCACATGGGTATGCCGTAACTCTGCATCCGCTCATTATTATGGCACACGGAAGACATTAAACCAAGAAGACTGGAGTAGAGTTAAGGAGAGAGGCAGACAGAAAGGGAGGGAGAAGCCAAAGGAGAGTTATGAAAAGCAAACTAGGAGGAGAAAGTGAGTTAGTGAGCAGGGAGAGAAAGGGGAAGTCCAAATAAAACATTTGGAGGAGAGAGCAGCTACATGTTGGAGAGGAGGGTGTGCACTTAGCCATGGAGGGGGACAAAATTGCAGGTAAGAGACCGGCTTGTCGCCAAACACACTCTTCGCTTCGAAACGCTTCCCAACAGGATTTTTTTCCTTTCCACAGCTTCGTAAGAAAGCCATTGATTCCCACTCCGGTGTTGCTTTAGCTGGGATCTGGATTGCTTGGTGTGACAAAAACGTCTGTGGAGTTTATTGGGACTTGAGAAAATAAGAGTGAGGTGCTATTATTCGCTCGTCACACTTGTTTGGTTTTTAAAATAGGATTCATATAGTTTCTTTTGGGTTTTTGACCTTTTAAAGAAAGCTTTTATGCTGTACTACTTTTGTCCCTGGTGGTGCTGGCGGTGCAAGCTAATGTCGGTTTTGTAAGATTTTCCATTGACAGGGCTGAATTTTCCATAGGCTTTGACTGGAAGAGGGAACCCACTCATCAGGCTGTGACAACATCTAATAAAGAGTGCTGTGTGTGTGGATAAAATGCTCTTTAGATGCTGTGTCAGTGCTGTGGTGTTGTCAGCGCTGTAAGCACACAAGCTTTTTGTAAATGTGCTGGAGACTCTGAGGGTTTCAAAGGGTTCTAGATAATAACAGCACTGTGCTTTCGCTTTAAAAAAGAGATATGAATACAGCATAATAGGGACCTTTATGCTTTATCTGAGTTGACACACCTGGTGCCCTGACTGAGAGGCAATGCCAGGATAAATACGTAAAGAATGACCCTAATGCTGCCTCTGTGTATCTCCATGATCTCACAGCAAAAGATCCCAGATTAGTTCTGAGATAGTTAGCCATTAGTCCAGGTGGGTTTATAATGGATTTTGCAGGAATTTGGTCAGAGAGAAGCATGTGAAAGCAATGGAAGAGAGCAGTGTAGTAGAATATAGGAGAGCTCTTATAAAATGTATTGTGGAGATACTACATTCAGTGTGATACTGAATGATTATTATGTTAATTTACCATGGCATGTACATGGCACTCCTACTGTAACAACATCAAAGAACACTATTTCTATTATTACGGTAAAAAATAAAAATACTATGGTTCATGTCCAAAAAAGAAAACATGGCACGACCATGGTATTTTTTAAGTGTTTTTTATTTTTTTAATATATTATTTTTTATTAGTAGTACTAGTAGGGGAAAGTTGCAGAGCTGAAAACTAAACAGAGCTGAATTCATTAAGTGCACTAAATCATGGCTGTTTAGAAGAATGGATGGATTGAAAGAGAGAGGAAGTGGTGAATAAGAGAAATGATGTAAGGCTTTATTTAGGGTGAATATGGCAGCTTTATAAATGAAAGTCCTGCCTTACAGTTAAAAGAACCAATCACACCTGTCAGTTTTCATCGAGAATGTATATGCACATTAGCCAGACAAGCCTGAAATTTTTTTTGATTTGTGTGATCTGAGCTGAAGAAACACAATTTATGCATTGTTGTATTTTTAAAATATGCTGTATGATCATCTTGACCAAGCGTTTTAGAGATTTTGGGCTTTCCACATTCAAGTAGATTGGAGCTGTACTTGTATGCTGCTTGTATCCATAGAAAATTGCTCCCTGGTGGCATTATGAACATGGCCGCTGAGTGACCTGACTTTCCTTAAAGGAACTTTGATTTAATTTGACGCAAAATAAACAGTGCTGTGAGGGATACAAGTACAGTCCATTCAAATGGCTTTACTTTCTTAAGGTCTTGGGTGACATCTTATTTTTACAACCAAAGTTACTTTGAGTGACTTTGTACACAACAATGTACATAGCGTTACAGACCCAGATAGCACACGTGCATTTTCGAGATGTCTGTTTTAGATCTTTTCATCTGGAAAGCATCACAATCTAATTAACATCCGCTAAACATCTTAAAAAGATCAAATTTACAAACATTCTAAATCATAAACGTCTCAAAGAAATGTTCTGAATGTATTATTGTCATCTGAAACATACTTCTTACAGACGAATTGCTGATGAGCAAACAATATATAAATACGTCTAAGACCACCAAGTTTTTTGAGCCAATCTCAATCGAATCGTAAAATGCATATGATTAATAACTCTGGAGTCGCAGGAAAATGCCATGATAATGCTGTTTGGCTGATGGCACAAGACCACGCACAGTCCCAAGGGACTATCCTGAGCTGTGATGTAAAAGGCGGCAGACGGAAAAATATAAGTCCATTTTTAACTCTTATAAGAATTCTTAAAAAAAATAAAATAATTAATTTTAATTATTAATAAATTAATAAATTAAATTATAATTAATAAATTTAATCATACACTTCTTGTGAATGAGCTGTTGATTGATGTAGCCAGATGGTTAATTACAGCATCTACCAGCATGGGCTAGCTAGTCCATGCTAACTAGTCAACTGTGCATTCGGAAAGCACTGACAACAACCTTGAAACAGCATAGCTTCTGGGCAATATTTACACCTACTTTTGTATTTAATGTGGATTTGATTTGATTTGTAACTGCCATAACTGTTATGATTGAGAATCTAAATCAGCTGACAAAATGGGCAGGATGCAGTGCATTTTTATTAGAAAAGGTATGCCCGGATAAAAAAGCCCCTGGAAATCAGTTCCAGGGGTGAAAATATTGCTCTTTAATACAAAAGTTTATTTCTGAATCTGGACCTTACACATACTATTACTTTCTAATCTTACCTCACCTAACAGACACAGAAACACACACTGAATGAGAGTTAACTCCCTCACATACAGTACTGAGTGTCAGGGACCCTAAACAGAGTTCTGTGGCTGGAGAGTGTTATGGGGTCCCAAGAGATGACGCCAGTGCAGATAGGCTGATGTTCTGGGGCCGTGTGTAAACATGCAGCTGCTGAGGGCGTAGGGGAAGGTCCTAAATTAAGAGTACTACAGACAATTTATACACATCTGGAGAATTAGCAACACAATGTAATGTAGGTCACATGCTACTTAAAAGTCCCACCCAAAGAGAAGGTAATACTTAAGTAATTATTTGCATTTTCGCATGTCAGGGATATCTTATGTTTTGGTTACAGAACCTTCAGGGAGAGTTGTGCTCTCTGTGGTATGTCAGTGTGAAGTGAGTATTGGCAGTGTTCTTTATGCTCTTCATAACAGAACCTGTGAGATCTCATCCTCTGAAAAATCATGCCAGTGTTAATTATCTCATTTCAGTTTTTACATGCAAGAGTTGGTGCTAAAGCTGTTTCTGCACATTTTGTGTTATAGTGACATCTAGTGGTTGTAATGCGATTTGAACAGTTAGTTTACCCAAAAAGGAAAATTATGTCATAATTTACTCACCCTCATGTTGTTCCAAACCTGTTTGACTTTCTCTCTTTAGTGAAACACAAAAGGAGATGTTGCAAAATGTTTGCTTCAGTTACCATTCACTTTTATTATCTGGGAAAATGATGCAATGAAAGTGAAGGGTGACTGAAGCTAACATAATGTCTAACATCTTCTTTTGTGTTCCAAGGCAGAAAGAAAGTCATAAGGGTTTGGAACATGATGATAGAACTATTTCTTTAAGTTAAATGAATGGCAACTTCTGGGTTTTGAGTGTAGGACTGGATGTGTATGCATGTTGTGTATAGAGTTGTATGTCACTGATGACAGTTGCTGGTTGTAAGAGTCAATTATAAATTAATTAAGATAAAGACAAGAGGACATATCTTTAGTTTTTGTTAAAATTCATTCTTCGTATATTAATGTGCAGAGACAACTATAAGTTGGTAGATTAACTTCCCAAAGAGTGTAAACATTGTTCTGTTTTGCTAACATGTTCATTTGAGCAGACATGTAACACTTCAAACACAACCAATGATGTGAGATTTGGGTTGACCAAACAGTGGTTGGAGAGTTTTGGAAACATGTTTGAAAATAATCATTATTTTTACAATTCTGCTCTGTGTCGCTGGTGGCACAGAAATTATACACTTCATCTCTAAGAACTCAGACAAAAAACTAGGTCAGCACTTTATTTGACCTTTGTGCATTAGCATAATCTTTCAGAAGGTGTGAAGAAACGAGAAGGTTATAGTCTGGAACAGATCAAATGTGTTAAATGCAGCAAAGAGTACTACACTCTTGTTGGTAGCTAAAAGCAATGTCAAATTATCAAAATATTTCATTAACAAGCATGCAAGAGTATGGGGGAAGTGTAAAAGTTGTGAATGACAGGTATTATGCGGAAATTCTGTGGAATTCTACAGAGCTTTACTGTATGTGGAATTATCCAGGTGCAGATTATAGTGTGGGTTTTATAGTTACTGTGTTATTAACACAGATCAGTATGTAATATTCTCATACCATACATACAGCTTGTATAAACTAGTAAAAATCATAAAGAAACGAATGAAGTTATTTTTTTATAGTAAAGCAATATCACACGAGCAAAAGCTGTGCTGATAGATGGACAACACAACATGATTGTTATATTGCTTTTATACAACAGTTCAACAAACAAATAGATACATAAGTAGGGAAAAAGGAAGGATTGTCCCAAAAACATTCTTGTGTATGGAACTACTTTCTTTCAGGATCCGCCGTTGCTTGTTTGAAAGATGCGCCCAAGTCTCCATTACTAATTTGAAAACCACACTTTAGAACTACTAACGACAGCTTGGGCTGTTTCTAACAAGTTATTGGAGAAACAAGGATATGTGTGTGTTTGTGTATGAGAGAGAGAGAGAGAGAGAGATTTTGACCATGTGATTACCTGCGTCTGTTGCGGTGATGAACAGTAATGCTACAGCTGTTATTTTAACTCTATTCCTCAGCTGTAGTGTGGTAGTAATCCACTCCAGTCATGGAGTGATGCTGCCATTTGTGCTATCGGAATTATCCTACAAGTATTTTACATTCAAGTGTTTTGTTGTCGGCAAGAAAACATGAAAGACGCCAAATTCATTCTTGTATATGTCTTGGGGAACTCTCATTTTGACACCGACACAGAAAGCATTCTCTCCTCCATCATGTTGAAAGTTTATGTCTTCTCCCAACTCGAAAACTTGGGTATCAGGTAGAAGCCCTGAGCGTTTGATTACTCTGTTTGTTGTGACTCTTCACTGTGGTCGGCAATAATGCTCAAGCTGTCATTTTAACTCTATTTCTCAGCTATAGTGTTGTAGTAATCTGAACGATCATGAGTGAGGGACAATTCTGGATGACTTCAAAGAAACTCACGCACTGACTGATGACACACAGTTTGTCAACTTCAGCCCAACTTGCTCATAGCACACACAAGACGTTCTTTTGTCACCACCTGCTGGCTCAAATCTTTATTTTCACAAAGAGAAATTAAAATTAACACATCTAGCTGCTCTTTCGCATTAGTTTGGGATGCCACAAACACAAGCGGTGTGATACAAACAGTAAAGCATGTGAGCTTGGAACGCCTCTCGTCATATACAATTGTGCTCAAAAGTTTGCATACCCTTGGAGAATTGGTAATATATGTACCATTTTTAAAGAAAACATGAGTGAGCAGGCAAAACACATTTCTTTTATTTCTTATTGGATTCATATTCAACTGTAGGTTATAACAGAATGGCACAATCATAAAACAAAACATGGCAACAAAGAAAAAAATGAATTGACCCCTGTTCAAAAGTCTGCATACCCTTAGTTCTTAATACTGTGTATTGCCCCTTTTAGCATCAATGACAGCGTGCAGTCTTTTGTAATAGTTGTCTATGAGGCCCCAAATTCTTGCAGGTGGTATAGCTGCCCATTCGTCTTGGCAAAATGCCTCCAGGTCATGCAAAGTCTTTGGTCATCTTGCATGAACCACACGTTTGAGATCTCTCCAGAGTGGCTCGATGATATTAAGGTCAGGAGACTGTGATGGCCACTCCAGAACCTTCACCTTTTTCTGCTGTAACCACTGGAGGGTCAACTTGGCCTTGTGCTTAGAGTCATTGTCGTGCTGGAAAGTCCAAGAGCTTCCCATGTGCAGCTTTCGTGCAGAAGAATGCAAATTGTCTGCCAGTATTTTCAGATAATATGCTGCATTCACCTTGCCATCAATTTTCACAAGATTCCCCATGCCTTTAGTGCTCACACACCCCCAAAACATCAGTGAGCCACCACCATGCTTCACAGTGGGGATGGTATTCTTTCCACTATAGGCCTTGTTGACCCCTCTCCAAACATAGCGCTTATGGTTGTGACCATAAAGCTCTATTTTGGTCTCATCACTCCAAATTACAGTGTGCCAGAAGCTGTGAGGCATGTCAAGGTGTTGTCGGGCATATTGTAACTGGGCTTTTTTGTGGCATTGGCACAGTAAAGGCTTCTTTCTGGCAACTCGACCATGCAGCTCATTTTTGTTCAAGTATCGTGGTATTGTGCTCCTTGAAACAACCACACCATTTTTTCCAGAGGTTACCTGTGGGTTTTTCTTTGTATCCCGAACAATTCTTCTGGCAGTTGTGGCTGAAATCTTTCTTGGTCTACCTGACCTTGGCTTGGTATCAAGAGATCCCCGAATTTTCCACTTCTTAATAAGTGATTGAACAGTACTGACTGGCATTTTCAAGGCTTTGGATGTCTTTTTTATATCCTTTTCCATCTTTATAAAGTTCCATTACCTTGTTACGCAGGTCTTTTGACAGTTCTTTTCTGCTCCCCATGGCTCAGTATCTAGCCTGCTCAGTGCATCCACGTGAGAGCTAACAAACTCATTGACTATTTATACACAGACATTAATTGCAATTTTAAAAGCCACAGGTGTGGGAAATTAAACTTTAATTGCCATTTAAACCTGTGTGTGTCACCTTGTGTGTCTGTAACAAGGCCAAACATTCAAGGGTATGTAACTTTTGATCAGGGCCATTTGGGTGATTTCTGTTTCCATTATGATTTGAAAAGGAGCCAAACAACTACGTGATAATAAATGGCTTCATATGATCACTATCCTTAAATAAAAGACAGGTTTTTTTGCATGATCAGTCATATTTTCAAAATCAATGCCAAAATTTCAAAATTTCTGCCAGGGTATGCAAACTTTTGAGCACAACTGTAAGGTTCGAGGACCGGAACTGTTGCATAATTAATCACAGTCTTGCTAACTTTTGAATACTCTCTCAGTTTATACTCTGATAACTGACTCTCTTTTACTCCTCCCCTCCCGGATTTGTAAAGTGTGTATATGGATTTGTGTGTTTGCATGTCTGCATGCAAAGGGTCTGGTGTTTGCATTAGACATGCCCGGAGAGCTGTAAAATCTGCTTTATGATTAGTCACATACAGCTTGAATGTCATGTTTTTGTATGCTCTGGCCTATGACACTTTAACCGTCATTGCAAGATGTAACCCCTCTATCTCCAACATCACTGACAACATTTACATGCACTTAAGAAGATGGTTTATTCCAGTTTTTACAGAAAGCGGCATTGTTTTTCTTATGCCACTTAAGGTAATTAAGAGAAAGCATTTTACACACCTGGGTTTCACATGGAGAATGCTGCTTAATGTGGTCATGTAAACACATAAGCAGCATTCTGATGAGTGTTTAAAGAGTGCGCATGTGTGTGCATATTATGAAGCCCAACAACAAGTCAACACAGCTGAAAGAATTCAACATTTCTGGGAGTACAGTGGGAAAAGCATATACACTATAAACTATGCCGATTTATACACACCAATGTAAAATATCGACTGTCCCTCACGTTCGTGTATATGGGCTTGTTCACTGGGGGAATTTCAGAGTCTAACGTAAGAGGGAAAACCCAATATTGCAGCGCAGTTCTGCTGCAGGTTGCGATGGAAAGTTATGAAAACAAACACAGCAACAACTCTGGAATATCTGGAAATAAACTGAAGCAACAGAGAATAAAGTAGCAAAGTCTACCTTGGATGCCATGTTTGTTATTTATACAAGTTTTGCAGGGAAATTACGTTGCCATGGATAAAGCTGCTTTCTCACCAAGCCATTTATATATGGGGGTAAAGAGTATGCCTCTAATACAGTACATATAAACCGGAATGCTGCTTTCTCACAATAAGCCGCTTTCTGGTGTCCAAGTAAGCATAGTCACTGTCCAAGTCTACAGCAAAGCCAACCATTTTATAGTGCGTCCCAGCAGTCATGGTGCTAAGGATTTCAGGACCATGGGGTGCATGGTGCATGGGACGGGGATTTCATACCATTCTGAAAAGACCAGCATATCATGCTGGCGTGCTGGTGTCCCCACCAGGCTTTTTAAAAGGAAAAATAAAAATGGTCATTTTTTACTCACCCTCATGTCGTTCCAAACCTGTGTGACTTTCTTACATTGGAACACAAAACAAGATGTTAGGTAGAATGTTAGCCTCAGTCACCATTCACTTTCATTTAATCTTCCACACAATTAAAATGACTGGAGACTGTGGCTAACCATCTGTCTAACAGTCAGTCAATACAGGTTTGAAACAACATGAGAATGAGTACTTGATGACAGAATTATGGGTGAACAGTATATTGCCATTCTGGTCTGCCAGCTAGACCAACACCAAACCAGCATAAATCAGCCTGTAACAGTGTGAACATGAATACTGGTTTAAGCTATTTTTTTTCCTTCAGCTAAGTAGAGAGGGAGATTTCCTTCTGGGAAATGGTAAAAACCCAACAAACCAGTCGAACGGCACCTTATCTGCAGTTAGCAGATCAAATTTGTATAAGTGCTATAACCAGCTACTCAACTCTGCAGCTAAACAGTTCTTTTCTGACTGCACAAAAAGAACATCTGGAGTGGTCTTATGAAAGTGTGCACTGGTGGTTCTGGAGGAGGTGTGGGCAGAGACAGAGCTCTGATAGAGTCTGGGCTGGAGATGAGGTCACTGATTTATGACGCCCCTCTTCTATAAGGGCCGCATGGTGGCCTCAGGCAATAGATGTGCTTAAATTCAGGAAACTACTGGGGAAGCCGCAAATGAAGACATGCTCTCCTCAGGGATTCTGATTAAATATGTACTGCTGCTGAGAACTGAGCAGTCTCGGTGTGGAGCCTACAATTTCTTGCATAGACCACTTCTTCAGGGGTGTTCACACACATCCGCACAATATGAATAATCTAAAAAAACAATAAAAGTAGTTACCTTATCTTTTCTATGATTGCAAAAGAACTCCTGTTTCGATGTGTGTATGAGAGAGAATAATTCAGGTTAAAAGCTGAACAACTCAGAGAGTCAGAGAGGGAGGAGGGAGGGAAGGAGTCAGAGGGAGAGAGTGAAAGAGAGAGAGAGAGAGAGAGAGAGCAGGGGTGGGGTGGGGGGTTGTCATCGCTTTCTCATTCTGAGGTCTGCTACATTTAGAGAGCTGGAGGAAGTAGGAAAAACTAAGTTGGTCCTTTTAAGAAAGTTGTGGGCTTGGATCTGAGGACTGCTCCGATCGCTTTCTTTTTTTCCCCCATTACCTCCTAATTTGGGATTTGTTTGGGAGCTGGGGAGCGCAGAGTCTGTGAGAGTTTTGCCTTGCTGGGAAAGGTTGCTCTGATCCCTCAGATTCATCTTCAAAATGTCCGATTCCACTGTCAATGCGCATTTGGAAGGAATTATCTTGGACTTTGAAGGTTAGTGTTTATTTTTAATGCATTCTATAAAGTTTCTCTGTCCTCATACTCTTTCAGTATTGCTGAAGAGCTTACTTTAAAAAGTAGGTGTTACATACAGTATAGTAAAATTGTCATGCATTGATTTGATTAATTGGAAATGGTTTTTATAACTTTTTAATGCTGTTTTAAAGCATGATTGGTCAGTATGGAACGACGTTATTGTCATTTACTGTCTTTCAGCTGTCTGTTTTTATACAGATGTGTGTGCTGGGTTTGTGTCATACAGGTCATGTGGCCGTCTGGAGTGACTGTGTGTGTGTTTGTCGTACACAGTGGGTGCTATTGACTCTTTTCTCTGAGCTGTCCACACTAATGGCCATGCATGACAGGAAACATCCTCAGTGTCAAAATGAAATCAGCTTTAAAGCTAGCCATTTTTAATAGCCATTTTCAATAATTTTCTTTATATTAGTTTGGGGTGGGACTGTCTGTTTGGCTGACCAATGAAAGATATAGGGAGTGTTTGGGAGAACTGTTTGAAAACAGTCCTTCCCTGTGTTCCAAATCAGACTCCACAGGGCACGTTTCCGTAGGGTTCAACTGATGGACACTTCGCTGCCAAGTGGACCAGAACTGGACCGTACTACAAGTGTGTGAAGTTTAATGTATATTAAACCAGCTGCAACTGCACACTCTGGTTCTAAAAACATGTGACATCCCTTAATCTCCGTAGTTTATAAAAGCCTTTAATTATTTTAATGAACTTTTTAAAAACATTTTAAACCCTTGGCTTTTTGTTTGAAACTGGTTATATAAATATTGCATTTAACTGTAAATTCACTTAATCTGTTAATCTAATGAGAGAGTTAACATTAAGGAAGTATACACTACACCATGGCATTTTATTTAATAATTGAACATACAGTATACTGTAGATTGTTTACTGGCTAATATTTTTTATTAAAATAAAACACAAAAATGTTAATATAAAGTTTTCATTTCTTCATAAAATGCTAAATAAAATGTTTTTCTTCGGTTTGCATTATGTATAAAGATTATTCATTAAGTGCAAGTGATTTTCATTAGTGTCAGCCTTGTGTGATGGTAACAGTGGCTTCTTTATCATGGGAAGATGACGTGGAAGTGTATTCCGAATGACCAATATTTTTGAGCCCTCGAAGCTCTCACTCTGAAGGGTAAAGATTTCGAAGGGATTAGGGCATAGGGATGAGCCCTTCGGAATGGAACGCACCCATTATTTTTGCAATTCCTTTTGGTGATGCTAGTGGTGCAGAAATTACACACTTCAACTTTAAACAACAAAACATCAGCACACTAACCACCACAGCTATAAGGATAACACCTGGCTCTCCTCCTTTCCTCCTGCCCATCTCTCTGCCTTCCTTCTCCTCAAGCTTAAAGGAATAGTTCACCCAAAATTTAAAATTCTCTTATCATATACTCCCCATTAATGCCATTCCAGATGTGTATCTTTCTTCTGCTGAACACAAACAAAGATTTTTAGAAGAATTTCTCAGCTCTGTAGGTCCTCACAGTGCAAGTGAATGGTGACCAAAATTTTGAAGCTCCAAAAAGCACATAAAGGCAGCATAAAAAGAATCCATATGACTCCAGTGGTTTAATCCATGTCTTCAGAAGAGATATGATAGGTGTGAGTGAGAAAAAGATTAGTATTTAAGTCCTATATTACTACACATTCTCTTCCCTGCCCAGTAGGAGGCAATATGCACAGAAAAATAATGTGAATCGGCAAAAACAAAAGAAGAACGTAAACGTGAAAGTGGAGATTTGTAGTAAAAAAAAAGTACATAAATATTGATTTGTTTCTCACCCACACATATCATATAGCTTCTGAAGACATATATTTAACCACTGGAGTCTTATGGATTACTTTTATGAGCTTCAAAATGTTGGTACCCATTCACTTGCATTGTGAGGACCTACAGAGCTGAGATATTCTTCTAAAAACCTTCATTTGTGTTCAGCAGAAGAATGATAGTCACACACATCTGGGATAGCATTAGGATGAGTAAATGATTTAACTTTAAAGGATAGTTCACTTAAAAATCAAAATGCTGTCATCATTTACTTACTCTCATTTTGTTCCAAACATGACATTCTTTCACTGTGGAACATAACAGGAGATGTTAGACAGGAAGTAAGCTGCAGTCACCATTCACTTTCATTGATGTAATAAAAGATTCAATGAAAGTGAATAGTGACTGAGGCTGTCATTTTCTAACATTATGCCTAACATCTCTTTTTGAGTATCTCGAAAGAACAAAAGTCATATGGGTTCGGAACAACATGAGGAAGAGTAAATTATGACATAATTTTCCTTTTTGGGTGAACTATCCTTTTAAGCTCTGTCTTTCATTATTTTCATCACTGTGCTCCTGGCATTGATTTGCTCAGTCATCCCCCCCCTCTTCCCCCTTTCCTCTCCTTCCTCTCTCCTTTCCTCTCTCAACACCTCTCATCCAGCTGCAAGAGACCCTGACAGACACACACTCCTTTTCGATCTTTCATATGCACCAACACACACGCAAGACACATTTCCACTTGTCTGGCTTTCTCAGCGTCATCACTTCTTAAGCCTTGGAATGCATTCCAATGGGCCAAATATCGGAAGGAATGAAGTGACTAGGTTAGTGGAGTGGAGGAGGAATACCATGTGGGTCAGGACAGGGTGGTCTTACTAAGTGAGGGTGATGACCTGGATCACCCGGAAGAGAGGCTTTAGCTCTCCTCTGAGCTTGTACACCTGGCTGACATTCACTCTGGAGGGGCGTTAACACTGACAGAGATCTGCAGTGACAAAGTGACCAGAAGTCATTCATTTTCAATGAGAGTTGCCTATTTCCAGCGGCATGTGTGACAGACCTTCAGCGATGTGTCCAGTGATTTGACAAAATTGAGAAAAGTTTAACTTTATGCAAATGACAGCAATGTTTTGCCCAGTGGGAGTAAAGACATTGGAATTCATGTGACCTCTCATGTGAGGTACTGTACACTGTAAAAATTACCAGGATTTTACAAGATTTAACCCTTTCATCTGTACTGTCACAAATACATTACGTGACGGTTAATAACTGGGCCCCACAGAATAGCGTCACACGTATGTTTCTGCAACAACCATTTACATTCTAAGCTACCGGATTCAAAACAGCTTTTGCGCTGACACAGTCTGCGCTGGTCAAGCGTCTGTAATTTATATTCACTCAAACAGTTTCCCATGCAGTCTTTTAAACCACAGAATATGTTTATTTTATAGACACACATCCAACTCCTTACCAAAGGTCCAAGATAAAAAGTTTACAGCTCTTATACGCACAGTCAATACATCAAATGCGATCTTCCTCCGATGCGTCCTGCCTTTTGTTTACATTAGTATCGGCTGTCATTCATCCAACAAACAGCTACTCAAAGAATCTTTTCAAGCACATAATATTTTTATGTAGCAAACAGCCAAATGGTCACCAAAGTACCACAATAACAGTTCACAGCTTGAATATGCACAATCATCAAATGTAAACGCGATCATCCCATGTATGCAGCCACGTCTGCTTAGGTGCAGATGCGGTTCATTCACACAAACAGCTACTCAAACAGCTTTTTCAGGCATATAATATGAGACAGCCAAACTATCACAAAAACACCACAATAACAGTTTACAGATTGACAGATCGAGCACGATTATCCAAGCACGCAGCCAAGTCTGTTTACATTAGTGCTTGTCACACACACACACATACATTCACAATATCTGAGATGTCAGACAGTGTATAGGCAAACCAGACTGCTGATATTATTTGTTCATTTGTTTTTTATAGCTATAAAAACGAAATAAATAAAACAAAAACAGTCCAGCAGACATAACCCATTTGTTCACGTTTACTGTATTATATTTACTATATTAATATTTACTATATTGAATATCGCACTGCATTATGGGAAAATTATGTTTTGTTTGAAGTCACCATTATGGTGTTTAAAGTTCCCTTTGGATGGGATCTTATCTTATTTATTACTAATTCAATTCCTTCCAGTTGGTGCAATTGTGTTCAAGAACACAATTTATTGTACTGTGACGTATGGAGAAAATAGTCAATTTAGTGGTTGACTTTATGTCGGCCCATGATGTATATTAACTACACCATATGATGCATTTGAAAGTAAAGAAATGGTTTCATTTTAATAGAGCAATGAAGGAAGTTTGCAAAGCTAGGCTATAATATGGTTGGTTTTATCACACATTTTATCAAACATTTATCACACATTTATCATAAATTTTTTATCATGAGTTGTCAATCAGGCACGCAAGATATCAACACTCAGCATACAAAACTCAACGATGGTGACAATTAACAAACACTGCATATAAAAAAAATAATAATAATAAAAAAAAAAAAATACAAATGATCATTGAATGAATTGAACTTTATTGTCCATTTCCATGGAAATTTGTCTTTGGCCACAATCCGGCAAGAATAACACACAAAGACAAGTACACAAGAAAAGTTAAACATATAGACATACACACTATATACCTTTTGCAAACTATTATTATAAAATCAAATACACCAATACTGATAAGTGGGTAACCATTGCACATCATTAAAAAGGGAGATAAATAAATAAATATTACAATTAATTTATTTAATAAAATAACTGACGATGGAATAAAAGATCTCTTACAAATATTCTTTGTTGTTCTAGACACTCTATAACATCTTCCTGATGGCAGTTTTTCAAATTCTTAAAAAGAGGATGTGATGGGTCATTTACTATCAATATTGCTTTCCTTCTAGTGTGTGTTGTATAGATTTTGTGTATCTGTCTCTGAGGTCTTCCAATGATTTTGCTTGCCATATTTACTATTCTGTTTAATTTACTCCCATTTCTGGTCCCTAAATTTCCATACCGGTATGTAATATTGTAACACAGAATACTCTCCACAAGACTTGTTTACACCATTTGAAGAACGTCTTTACTCACACTAAAGCTGTTTAATTTCCTGAGAAGGTACAATCTTTGCATTGCTCACTTATAAATGTAATCTGCATTTTGGGAAAAATTTTAATTATTGTCTATGATCGTACCGATATATTTAAATTCTTCAACCATTTGAACAACCTGGTCATTAATTATTACAGGCAGACATAAAGACTTCAATTCCCCTTGTCTGTGAATGAGTTCTTTTGTCTTGTTGTCATTTATCAACAGAGCACTTTCTCGACACCACTGCAATAAAGTACTAATTTTGTTCTTATATAAGCATTCCAGTCTATTATTATCATTGTCTCTCTGCATTAACCCAACCAGAACCATATCATCTGCATATTTAAACAGACAAAGATTGTCATCATGGATCTGCATTTCATTAACGTAAACAGAAAACAGAACAGGGGATAAAACACAGTCTTGAGGCACACCAACATTTACATTGATTGTGTCAGACAAAGTATCTCTAATGAAGACTCTCTGAGTTCTGTCTGATAAGAAATCTTTGATCCACATTCAGAGGTTTCCATTTAAACCAAATGTAAGAAGCCGTTGTAGTAAAATACAAATCCTAATAGAGTTAAAAGCAGAACTAAAATCAATAAATAAAATCCAAGCATAGGCTTTAGGAAGCTGAAGGTATTTAGTGATCATGTTCAATTATGTCAGTGTGGCATCCTCTGTACCCCTTTGATCTCTATAGAAAAAAATTTAAATTGTCTAACTGTCCATGAAGGGGTGAAAGATGTGTGAGTATCACCCTCTCCATACACTTGCTTAAAATACTGGAGAGGGCAACTGGCCTAAAATCATTTGGAATTGATGGCCTGGTCTTTTTTGGGACTGGCATAATTTTGGATAACTTCCATGAGTGTGGCACCACATTGTCATCAAGTAAATATTGGAATAATCTTGTTAAAACAGTTTTCAACTGATACATAGAGCCTTTGAGGACTCTTCCCCTTAGGCCATCAGGGCCTGGAGCCTTACTTGGTCTAATCTTTGCAAGACTGGTTACTACCTCACTCTCTGTCAATGTAATAGGTTTCCAGTCTTTTACCAAACTGCATGCATTGTCCATAGACACACTGTGATAACCTGCATCAAACCAACTATAAAACTTGTTCAATTCATTTGCCAGAGTGATGTTATCCCCTGGAAGGCTTTGCAATTTATTTGCATCCCTACCCATCATGACATTAAGACTATCCCAAGCTTTCTTAGCATTGGCAGTATTAATATGTTTTTCCATCTTGGCTCTATACTCCGGCCTGGATCTTTTTATAATTATCCTTAACTTCCATTTTTTCTCTCTAAATAAAACCTTATCACCTTTAATAAATGCAGTCTTTTTCTCACTAAGACACCTTTACATTTCTTTTGTAGCACACACCTTATTATTTGGGTGTATCTTGATAGTTTTAGTGCTTATAACATTGCTCTCACAAAAGTTAATATATGACATGATTGTCTCTGTAAGTTCATTTGCATCGGCACAACTGTCAAAGAAGATATCCCAGTCTGTATGGTCAAAACAATCACTCAATCTAGCGTCTGACCACTGTTGAATTTCTTTGACAACAGGTTTCTCTTGCTTAATCTTTGCTTTGTACCTTGGCAGCAGATACCATTATGATCTGACTCACCCAATGGTGGTCTGCACCTTGCTTTGTAGGCGTTGGGCACATTACCAAAGCATTGGTCGAGAGTCCGATTGTGTCGAGTAGGAGAGTCTACATATTGTTGAAGAGTTGGAAAATGGCTTAACATATTACAAGAGTTGAAGTCTCCCAGGATAAATACGGGCTGGTCCATAGAGCGTGAAAGTGCGTTGTTGAAGCTCTCGCATATCCTGCACGCTGCTTCCTCGTACTTCGGCCCCGAAGTGATTGAAAATGATTGTAATTTGACCAAATTCTCTTGGCAAATAAAATGGTCTGAAAGAGACAGAGAGTAGTTCATAGTCAGGTGTACATACCCTCTCATGAATGTGCATCTGTGCCACCCAGTTGTTGTCAACGAACATGCACAATCCCCCTCCAACTGATTTTTGAGGTTTATGTTTATCTCTGTCTGCTCGAATTGTGGTAAATCCAGGAAGAGCAAATTTGATTCCTTTTTTAAGCCATGTCTCAGTGAAGCAAATCAAATTACTTATTTTAAAAATCATTGTCAAATTTTACTCTTCCAAATAGTTCGTCCATCTTGTTATTGAGAGATCGTACATTGGAAAGTGTTATTAATGGCAGGGGATATCTGGAGGCGCGTCTTTAATAACACTTTCCAATGTACGATCTTTCAATAACAAGATGGACGAACAATTTGTGATTCTACAATACATTACAGTAATTTCTTGATCTTGTTCACTGTGAAGTCACAGTATACTATATACAGTTGTCTTTTATTTGTAAAAAACTGTAGAAATACATCTGTAAAATATACTGTGAAAGTCATGCAACTAGTAGACAGGAATTTACTGTAAACTCACAAAAAATTTTTTACAGTGTAGTTGAGTGTCGGCAAGACTGAGAAGTTAATGTTACTGTGAGTGATTTCACTGTTCAATTGTTTGAGTTGTCTCAGACCACATACGGTGTAAAAGAAAATGCATGGAAAACCATGTCAGAATTTGTCGGCATTAGGGCTGCACAATTAATCAAATAAATAATCAAGATAACAATTACAGCTGCCTCAATTAACTAATCATGAAAAGTGCCAATTACAGCATTCCATTGAAGTTAGTTCTATTGCACAAAAAAAATAAAATAAATTGCAATGTGTTTGCAGCAGTGAAGCATTAACCAAGACATAACCTTTATTTACATAACATTTATTATTTATGTTAAGGTGCAATTTACAATTATATATTTATTTCATTAAACTTTCTGTAAAGCTGCTTTGAAATGATGTGTGTTGTGAAAAGCGCGATACAAATAAAAATTACTTGACTTGATAACCTCAGACATGTCTGTTTGCTCGATTTCTGTGTATAATATTGTCTAAATTTGAATAACAGTTTTATTTTTCATGCTGCTAAGAGGGCCAATGTAAACCTGACCTGATTTACTGATGTATAAAACAACAAAGTAAAGGAGTGACTATTTGCACTAGGTGTTAATAGCACCTGCCACACAGTGCCGCGAGTTGCACTTCAATAGTCTTGTGGAAACATAGAAACTGAAGACAAACTGCTCCTGTATTGTCGCTGCAGTGGCGTGGGGTGTAATGGCGGTGTGTGGAAGTGCTTTTCTTTGTACCGACGACGTGGATTTGATTCTGCTTTTTGTTCTACTTTTTCCCATCCTGTTTCCTGTCTCCACTCTTAATATTACCTTTAATACTGCTTATAATAAATGAAAATTAATATTAAGGTTGATTTCCTCAGTAAGTTGGTCATGGTGTATGTCGGTTGAGAGAAAGATTTGTTGAGAGTTGTGAAAAGGCATGCATGCATTAATAGGTCATTCATCTCATTAATCATCAGATTTTCAACAGCTATGGACAGTTGCACAGTCCACCAATAACATTAAGGCATCCAGCGGCAGGAGTGACCAACAGTACACCGACCTGGTGATCTCCAGTGATAAAATTGCGTCAGTGTGACTGGGGACTTGAGACTGATCCATTTCAGATGGAAAGAGACACTGTTGTCAAAAGGAGTGGATTGATGTGTGAGAGAGACAGAAAGAGGGGCAGACAAACAGTGTGCTCTGGCTTTGTGCTAAAACTTACAGATGAGGGAAGGAGGAAATTCCACTGAAAGCCCTGAATTCTGCGGGTGACGAAAATAGTGGGTTCACCAGACTTGAAGTTTCTTTAAATCTAGACCTGTTTTTTAGGACCTGAATGGAGCAGTGCGTTTTTAAACCTACACAGACGTGTACACACACAGTCAGTATCATTTGTAGGTAAACAACGTAGCGAGAGTGTTCCGACATTGAGGCAGATAGGCCTATAGACGTATTTGTTCAGTCATGTTTATGTATTTATGTGTCTCTAAATCAGTCTAGCTGGATTGCAGAGTGCTCTGAAAGACCTAAAGTGGCATTTTAGGGACAAATGACAACTATTTCAGACTTTGGCTCATTATGCTGCGACCAAACCACTTTCATGTTGTTTCATTTAAAGCTAAATAATGTCTCTGAATTCAACATCAAGCATGACTATTTGTAGAACTTATAGGCAAGACTGACCACACTGTAAAGAGAAGTATGTACTTTATAGTATGGTTCTCTACAACTCTACCTCTGGGCTGGAAATGCATTCATTATTGCTTTCATTTTAACAGTTTCATTAGCCTAAGTCAGTGAAAAATGAATATACGGCTAATGTTAAAAAACATCTGTGGTAACAAAGTGTTAATGATAGGAGATCTCAGTGTCCTTTTAGCAGATGGCAGCTAAACGAAACTGGCTAACAATATATGCTAACAATCGTGCTACAAGCATCTCCAACAGTCTATGTGACTCAAATCACCTTTGAAAATAAATGACTTATATTTGCTATGTTGCTGCGAATCACTGTCTGTATGAATGCCCCTTAATGCTGCGTAATGCTCTCCTTGTAGTTAATGGGGAGGACAATCAGTTAAGGAACATTAGCTTTGTGTGTGTTAGTCTTTGTTTTTATTCTGGTTTGGTCATAGAGTGAAATTCATTCCCACGTTCAAAGAAGGCTTCATATTGGGAACGGTGCAATGAATGACTTCCCTTTATTCAATTTTGAAATTAAGGAAATGGGCATAACGTGAACATCATAATGTCAGCAAAATGTATAAATGCACTGAGGCATGAACATATTGATGTGCTCCTTCAAAGCATGTATTTGAGCTATGTGCACGTGTTGTGGTGAACAATCACATGACTGCGAATTTTATGAGCATCTGTAACTGAAAGAATAATAAGGCTCTCTTTTATGGACCTTTCACGTGCTCAAGCTTATCATAACAGATGTGTCATCATTATTGACATCTAGTTCTTGAAAATCTGCCATGCAAGTGTATGAGTAAGCAGAGTTATGAGCAGAGGTGCAGCTCTATGTTCTACACAGATTTAAAGTTAGATGAAATAGGTTGTGATACACTGTCTCAAAACTATTTCACAATCATTTTGAGTAGAATTATGGGTGCATTTGTGGGATAATAGGGGAATCAATAAACAGATAACAGGATGAAATAATGAAAGTTTACAGAAAAGATGAGGGAAGTGCATGAGAAAGACAGTGTGCAGATTACAGTTGTCATATCAGTCTTTATTTTCATGCCTTTTCCTCCAGTGTTGTGATTATATTTGCCTTTAATGAAGATAATTCATTGTTGCAGAACTGATGGTGGGGATTTGGCCTTGAAGACAGATCAATATTTTTTATTAACACACACACAGTACAGTGGCCCCAAAAGAATTAGCATAAATAAGCCACACATAACCATGTATGATTTTTTTCTTTGCATACTGTAGATAATAAAATATTAAACCAAGTGGCATCTGCAAACAAGTTATGCTAGAACTTTTCTCAGAACTATCTTCAGTTCTGTCATTGCAACTGGGAAAGATTTAGCATGTTAATGTGGGTAAGACATATTGACTGTATATTGGTCTTGGTGGACTAGAATTGCTACGCTGCTGCTGCAGATTAAGTACATAGACTTACTAAAGAAAATACACAGACATTCTGAGTTAAGCTTGTGGACATGCTGCTTCGCAATTAGAAAAACACAGGACATGCTGCACCAAGCATGCTGCTGCACAATTAGACTTAAATACATCCCCATGGTCATTCTCTTCTGTTGCTGCAGATCTTGACAGGTGGAGATGGGGAGGTGGAGGGTTTCAGAGAAAACTCTCGCAGCATGCTGAAACCATCTAGCTTGCTGAGCTAATTACATTTTTAGGCAAAGAAAGAGTATGCAAGTTGATTGTCTACCCAATTTATGAAACTGGTGTCAAAGTCAGTTTTAGTGGGCATGAAGTCAGTTCCCCTGAAGTTCACACTGGTGTCCTAGCAGACAGGGGTGGACTGGGAAGAGAAATCGGCCCAGGATTTTACATAGAAACTGGCCCAAAAGTTGTTGAGGGGGTCGCTGTCCTATTTTGCATATTGCTGCCCCCTTCGGCATATCGCGGCGCCATTTTGTGGCCCGTTCTGCATAATGCATCGGCTCATTTCAGCTTATCGTTCATCGGTTCTCCCGATGGCCAGTCCGCCCCTGATTGGCCCCAAAGTGTGTTGGCCCACTGGAAAAATGCCCGGTATGCCAGATTACCAATCCAGCCCTGCTAACAGAGTAACCACTGGTGTAGTTCATCATCACATTAACTATGGATATGTGTCACTAAGCCTACATCCACATTAATATGGATACATTTGAAAACTGTGTTTTCATTTTCAAAATGCTCTCAGTCCACATTGCTGGTTTCAAGCATTTTCCAAAAGTTTCTCGTCTACATTACATATGAAAGCTGGATTTGGATAAAAGTGTTTGCTAAACGAATAAATGCAAATGTAAATGAAAACTCTTAAATCCCCTGACTACGCATGTAAAAAATTGCTGTGTCATGTACGGTCTGAAATGCAATTGTCCTCATGTTCCGTCGACTGACAGTAATTCAGAGTAAACTTCCCATCACCTTTGAAGGAATGCAAAGTGAAGGTTGTACAAAGTAACATTTATCTATATATAGATAGATAGATATAACACTATCAAAGTGAATATCAGGCACAACAACACCGCTACAACATGGGCTGTCATCTTGATTGTTTTGGGTTGAATGGATCACATGACTGCATCACATGAAAACAAATATGTCATCGTTTTTTAGCTATCTCCATTTTCCCTGTCCACACTATAATGCGAAGATGGCTTTTTCAAATTTATCCACGTGGAATTTTCGAAAAACTCAGTTTCCGCCGTCACAAACGCCATTTCAATGTGGACAAAAGGCCAAAATGTTGAGAAAAGATGCGTTTTCAAACAAAAATGTATAAGTGTGGAGGTGTCCTAAGATTTACCACCAGAAAGTGTCACAACACTTTTTGTCTTAATTTTGAATAGCACAGCTATTGTTTTATAATTAACAAACTTTTTACAGCATATATTTTTTTCCTTGAAAAAGGTGTCTTTGTGCTGTATTTCTTTAAAATAAACGCCATTTTGTTTTACTTTTTATTTTCTAATGCAATAACATTCCTACATTGCTGACATCTACAGTCTCTCTCTCTCTAACCTTTTTCTTCCATAGATCTATGTGCATGTGTACTTGTGGGCACACCAGGATAGTGTTTCTGAGTGTATGTATGTGTTTATCCAACACTGCAGCTGTGTGTACAGTGGGAGAGGGAGAGAGAGCGCTTTTATGTGACTTTGTGCGGCCCATTTCCCACCACAGCCTCAGGATGCATCACACAGCTCCCAACACTCCACAGTTGAGCAAGGCCAAACATATCATTACAGGAGAATCACACTATCTGTTTGTATCCTGTTGTTTTTGCCTGTGCATACCACAAACACATCTGAGATTTTGGCTATTTGGGGCTGTTCTGCATCTATTCCCTTTTTCTGGATGAGCAGAGCTGACTGTGATAATTACGACAGATTGCTCATGCCTGAAATTACAGTTGAACTGTTACAATCATCGCTGGGCTAATTTGGACCAAATTGCTACTTTTATTTGAGTGAGGCTTGCTAAGGCAATCATCACTATTGGGCATACTTGGGGTCAGGGATTTATACAAACCCTTAACCTGAATATTTAACTTTGGTGTGTAACTAACCTCACACCATTTGTACTAACGACATGAATGATACATCAAGTTGTGTGGCTTGATGAGGAGAAATAGTTACTGAACCTGTGATTTTTTTCACTGGTGAATGATAACATGGGTGAAAAAATCCCATGGACTTACATTGAGGGAGGGATTCAAGCCGTATCTTGGGATAGGATAATCATAGAGGTTTGGGGGTTGGCTTCTGTGACTTGGGCCAGTAAGCAACCACACAAACACCCTAGCAACTGCATTTGGGCTGCACAATTAATCGTATTTTAACTGTGATCATGATTTCTGCCTCTCACAATTAATTAAGCAGTGTTTCTGGAGTCTCAGAGTGGTTCTGTGCTCTAAATCCATCTCGTGTTTTGATTATGTGTGCAATATGCAGAACAGCTGTGCTCTGAGGTCGGTGACCACGTAATATTTTAAGCGCTACAGGTTTGCCTCAGTTGCACATTCCTGTAATTACAAATATGTTTGGCCATTACAAGTGTCTAAACAAATCTAAAGTAACTCCATGGGACCGGGGATTTGTTGACCGAGGAAGAGATGAGAGCATTTCACCATGTATGTAAGGAGGAGCACAAAGCTGTTGACAACACACCATCTTCCTTCTGTTTTCCACCAACCGTATAGCAATGCGTGCTAAATTATTAGAGAAATATATTACTATTGTTTAATACTATTGTATGCTGCAATATAATGATGATGATGATGATGATAATTATTATTTAAAAATGGATCTCTTAAAGAGGACTCAAGTGCAAACTGTACAGAGTAACTCTTTCTACTAGCAGTAAAGCATGGGCAAAACATGACTTAACTGAAAAAAGAATCATTTACTATAGTTTGTAGTTTTAACACCTTGTTCGACATGAGAGCTGTTGTTAAATGTATTTTTTGTTTGTTGATATTTTAGAATTAGAATTTGAAGCAGTGCAATGCATAAAATCAGTAGATACGGGTCAGGAGCTTCAGTTAATGTTCACATCAACCATCAGAATGGGGAAAAAATGTGATCTCAGTGATTTCGACCGTGGCATGATTGTTGGTGCCAGACGGGCTGGTCTGAGTATTTTTGTAACTGCTGATCTCCTGGGATTTTCACACACAACAGTTTCTAGAGTTTACTCAAAATTCTGCCAAATACAAAAAAACATCCAGTGAGCGGCAGTTCTGCAGACTGAAACGCCTTGTTGATGAGAGAGGACAATGGAGAATGGCCAGACTGGTTCAAGCTGACAAGAAAGGCTAAGGTAACTCAGATAACCACTCTTTTTTTAGTGAAAGAGAATAACAATTGTAGTGAGCAGAATAGCATCTCAGAATACACAACTCGTTGAACAGCAGAAGACTATGTTAGGCACTTTATTAGGACCATAGTGTCCCTAACAAAGTGCTCAGCGAATGTATATCTAAGCAGTAGGAACAGTGATTTTTTGTTGTTGTTGTCCAAATTGTGCGGCCCGCTAATAAATTTTTTTCTCAAATGACAGAATAATCATGAATAACAATTGTGATTAAAATTTTGAGCAAAATAATCATGATTATAATTTTCACCATTATCGTGCAGCCCTAAACTGCATAGCAACATGCTAAAAACACATGCTAAATTATTTTTTATTTATTTATTTTTTTAACCATTTAGCAACACTCTGGCAACTACCAATAACACGCTAGCATTGTGCTGATGGGTTTTGAGTTTTTCAGAAAATGTAAAGATCACAGAAATGTTCAACTTCACATTTAGGTTTTCCTTGATTCAGGCATTTCAGAACATTCTGTGATCCTCATCTTTTGGATGCACAAAACAGTTGGTAATTTTTAAACCACTGACTGACTGACTGAGCTCTCATCAAATGTGTCTAGCATGTTACCAGGTCAAAAATACACACGCCCCATATAAAGAGGATGATTCTTATGAAAGAGATCATATGTTTGCTTTGGCTGTAGTGTACTGTAAGGTGTTGTGATCTCAGATTTAATATACTCTGAAAGAGCACAGAAAGGATAATCGAGGACACAGTAAAATCTGTCTGTAATAATTTACTTCCTGCCTGTCAGTGAAAAGGTTGTTTGAGGACAGAGCTTGAACGAGACAGATCCTGTTGTAGATCAAAGCGTTATGTCTTTTCAGTTCTTTGGTCTATGTCTCTTGTAAATTCACATAGATATTATGTAGTTTATAGTGCCAAGTATATTATTTCCTGGTCTAAAGGAGGAACACGACTGAAAATCGCTCTTCCTGTTTAACACACATTCACAGTCATTTTCCATTGAACCCTAATCCTGCCCTGGGGACTTTGTGTGTGTGTGTTTGTATGTGTGTGTGGACTGCTCCCAAAGTTTTGTTGCTACACTTGGGTCTGGCACATGCATACATTGCACACATTGCCCTACATAGTTATGCAGTGCATGTGGGTCTGCCTGGATTTTTCTCTAAGAAAGATTCCATATTAATCTAGCCACAAACAGGCATGCTCCCCACAGGAAATGACATCATCAGGATGCGGCTTAAAAGAAAGCCCCCCTCGGAAGATGAGTCATGAGAAAAATGGTCATTCTCTTCTGTGGCTCATGAGAAAAAGCACAATGGTTCAAAACCCAAATTTAATGCATCAGATATCCAAACTTAAAACCAGTGGTCTTGTTTGAAAAGAAAAAACATCACTTGACTGCACAAAAAATCATAAAATGCCTGGCAGGCCTCTTTTCCGTATCCAGATGCACTGTACAACAGAATCATCAGTTTCCATTGGCTTTCATCCTTTCCTGCTGACCAGGGGCCAAATCAGTTTTCCTGTGTGTTGGAAGAAACTTAATCCATGTATGTCGGGGTCAACAAGTCCTGCTGTGTTATGATAAGTATGCCACTGACTTGCATGATGTGGAGGGCTGAGCTTCATAATGCACACCTTTATGAGAGAGTGTAGGTCCTGAGTACCACTGGGCCTGACCTACTAAAAGATCTGAATTTCCCAACTGCTCTTAACAAACACCTGTGAAAGAAGAGCTTAACCAAATGCTCCATCCCAAATATGCATGGACATACAGAACCTGGTCCCTAAAAACTTTTGGGAAACACTTGCAGTACATGAATATATTATATTCAGTTAAGGAATGAAAAGTATTAAAGATTAAAATTGTAATTATAAGAAGAAGGATACGATTTATGCCTTGCTAATGGTGTGAGAAAGCCTGTTGCTGCCTCCACTGGTCATCATACACTAAAATGTAACAACCATCTTGATGCATGTTTATGTTTTCAGGATGTTTTAATAAAAGAAGTAGCCAGTCTTTAGTAGGGTTGGGAACCGAGAATTGCTTTTTATTCAGAACCGTTTCATTCAGTTCCATTAAAAAAAAAAAAAAAAAGAAACCGTATGATTCTCATTACTTTCAGTTGTGTTAACGATCCTTGAACCTGCATTTTCCACCGATGCATATTCTGACAGTGTTTTCTGCTGCGCTATTCAGTGGCAGTGCTGCCCCTCTGCTGAATCTACAGTGTGAAACACTGTAGTCAGATTCCCGAACAAATGACTATTTTGAGCCTATTCTATTGAATCTACAGCGCAAAACACACAGCAGTGTAGTCCAATTCCCAAAAGAATGACTCAACTGAGTGGTTATTTTCAATCTAGAGAGTGAAAAACAGCCTGACCAGTGTAGTCTGAATTCTGGACGAATGACTCCTATGAGCCAGTTCTTTTGAATCTACAGCACAACCAGTATAATTAGGTTTCAGTACGAATGACTCTTATGGGGTGGTTCTTTTGTATCTACAGCGTGAAACGCACAGCGTGATCAGTGTAGTTTGAACTAATCGAACTAATGACTCTTGTGAGCCGATTATGTTAATTCTACAGCATGAAACACACAGCTCGGACAGTATAGTCTGATTCCCAAACAGATGACTCTTATTAGCCGGTTCTTTTTAGTGAATCTGACAGCTGTCATGTCAAGCTCGAAATGAAACAGGAATCGTTACTGTGTTATGTAATGTTGTACTTAATGCTCCTGACACTTTGATCAGGCTTTACAGTTACTAAAGCAGGCCGTACTAAAGACAGGCTTCACGTTTTTTTTATAAAAAATAATTGTATACTATTTTTTTTTTCTCACAAATGTTTTGTTTGTACTACCACAATGCAGTTATAAAACTAAAGATTCTATATTTCTCAAGTTGTATAAAAATGCATGGGGAAAGCAAACACTTTACTACTTGGTGAGTCTTTTTTTTATTTATTTTTTTTTTAAACCACAGCACTGGTTGTTTTTTGTTTAAAAGTGAACATTTGAATAATAAGCTAATAACCATTTTAATAATATAAATGGTAATGCTAAATGATATCCATTATTATGTGCGTTAAAATAAACACATTTCTGGTTGGGTGTCAATGAAGGGCTTCTTAAGTCTTCCTGATGGGTCTGCAGTGGTACATGAGACAAAAACGTTAGGAAACAATGGTCTAAGCATACAGTCATGCACTCTTAATTTCAGTGTTTTTGTCCCAAAGCTGGCTTCATATCTGATCACAAACAGCTATTGTTTATTTCTCATGAATAAGGCTGCCAATAAAACTTCAAACACTGATCCAGTCCCACAAAGAACTGAGATACAGCTGTGAATTAGATGCTTGAGGTTTGTATGATGAAAAAGCACAGGCTTTATTCTGATTCTGATTATGTATCCGTCCAGCGAACCCAAAGGGTAAACTATGAATTTTCAGAGTAGCTAGAGGGATGCCAATGTAAGGTTCCAGTAAGTACTGTAGATTATACCGTTTATTTTGGCTAATGTGTAATGAACACCTCTTACAAGCAACCAAGTTTGTGCCAAATCTCACTTAGTCAACGAATAAGCCAAACTGCTGTTTCAGTCATTACCGAGTACCTGAATCTGGCTTTCTGGAAAACCATGTGCTAAAGCAACTTGGAAAATACTTCAGCTACACACAAAGTATTTTGCCAGCACCAGCTCAGACATTTTGTGAGGTTTAACAGATAGCAATGCCAACTGGCCATGCCATTTTAAAGAGATGTGTGGTTTAATGTTTGTGCAGACCAACTGGATGGAATGCCAACCACCTGCTCCACAGGATCTGCTTGCCATTATTATGACTGCTAAGATATTGAGTGTCTAGAAATTTCCTGGAGATTAGCTCAGACAAATGTCCTGACCCACGTAGCATACCTTTGTGTGTGTGCTCGCATGTGTTTCTATTGAGCTCCACACTGCATATAATTGAAAAATCTACTCTCAAGGCTGTCCAGCTCCAGTTTCAGACCTTCAGAAATGTTTGCACTCTAATCTATGGTTAAAAGTCAGTTTTTATACAGTGAATCAGAATGTCTTGAGGCAAAAGCAAGAACTTCATATCTCGCTGTACCACTTTCAAAGAGCTTGGCATTATTTTTATGATGATTAATATAATTTGCATCAGCTGATATTCCAATATCTTTCAGAGTTGATTAATATTAAAAACAGCATGTCCGGCTTAGAAAATATGTAATATTATTTCCCATAATAATCCCATTTCATGCATGGATAACTGATTTGAGTATTTTCATCCTCCACATTTAGAATATCACACCTGGTATATGATGTCGAAATAGTGGGCGTATGCCTAATTAAAACGTGCATGGGGAAAAAAAATGGTCTCTCGAGCAGAATTAATATACAGATTTAATTAATCACCGTAGTGACTGATAATCTTCATGACGTGTAGGCTAATACGCAGCGCAGCTGTTTCAACCGCCTTTTTAAAAAATACTTTTCTTTTTTAAAGTAAAACGGCGGAAGACACGGTACCGTAGACAGTAAACACAAGCTGGCGAAAGGCGGTGACGTTTCTTATACATCTCATATTATTAACTCGCTCGTGTCAGGTGACGGCGTTCATTCAGTCTCAAGCGCTTTCAAGCTGCAATGTTCAACAGACATTTGAAGCGCGTGAAATCAGGTACGTCTATTAAAATAAATAAATAATAGAAATCCGAAAACAGTGCTTTTTTTTTTTTTTTTAAATCCAAATAGGTATCCACATCTCTTTTAAATTTGATTTAGCTGCCACCTCTGCAACAGTAACTTCGAGCGTCTTACTACGCTCATTATACTACGCTCATGTAGTGCAAACGTTGTTTACATTTTTAAACAGGTAGAAAGCTTATACCACCTTTTACGCTTTGTATAGTTGCGCACCGTCTCAGGGAAATTAATCCAGTTACTTTGCTGTTGATGCTAGTCAGTTGAAGCTTCTTTTATTTGTTAATTTGGAATTAAATTGCGTTTTTAGAATGTTTAGATGGCCTTAACTAATTCTAAAATTCATTTTCTATTGTAAATTGTGTTTAAAGGAATAGTTTACCTTAAAATGAAAAGTCTCATTATATACTCACTCTCATACTAAGACGTGTAAGACTTCCTTCTGCTGAACACACATGAAGATTTTTAGAAGAATATCTCAGCTCTGTAGGTTCATACAATGCAAGTGCATGGTGACCAGGCCTTTGAAGCTCCAAAAAGCAGATCAGGTCAGCATAAACATAATCTGTAAGACTCACGTGGTTTAATAAATGTCTTCTTGAAGCGATCCAATCGGTTTTAAAGGAGGACAGACCAAAATGTAACTCCTTTTTCACTGTCCATCTTCTCCTTGGCGATCATGATTTTAAGCTTGATAAACAACTGGATCGCTTCAGAAGACATTGATTAAACCACTGGAGCCATATGGATTACTTTATCATCTTTTTGGAGCTTTAAATTCCTAGTCACCAGGTATGAACCTACAGAACTGAGATATTCTAAAAATATTTGTTTGTGTTCAGCAGAAGAAAGGATATCTCAAACATCTGTGGTGGCAAGAGGGTGAGTAAATGATGAGAGAATTTTCATTTTTATCTATTTGGTTCTATTTTATGTAAAAAAAAAAAAAAAAAAAAGTTGCCCACATTTAATTGAAATATATACTTCTGTTTGTTTACAGCACTTAAGAGGTCATTTGAAGTGGAGGAGGATGCATCCACAAACCCTTCCCCTCTCTCCCGCAGAACAACCAACCCTCTGCGCTCCTCCACCTCTTCAACAAGCAGCCGCTTTCATGACATGAGCTCCCGCAACTCTGATTCCATCTCCAGGCACGTTTCGGATTCCTCCTCCAACCAGCGCTCTCCAAAGTCCAGCCTACGTCGCATGGAGCTATCAGGGGGCCGAGTCACAGAGACTGCGTCACGCAGGACAGAGATCTCTATTGACATCTCGTCTAAGCAGGTGGACAGCTCACCCAGTCCTGGTATCGCCCGCTTTGGCTTAAAGAGACCTGAGGTCTCACTCCAAAGCAAAGCCACAGATGCACCGGTTCACAGAAGGGCTGAGGGTACTCACAGCAGACCCCAGGAACCTCCAACACCCCCCAGGAGAGCCGACCCACCAGTAACTTCGTCTCGTATCCCTGAGCTGTCCCAGAGGAAAATGGAGCCACCCAGTCCTCTTGAGATTTCCGTTCCATCACGACGGCCTGAGATGCATATTAACAGACAGCTGGACACACCTTCTCCTGCCAGGGAGTCAGAGAATAGCTTCACCTCAGCAGCCAACATCACTCCTACCTTCACTGAATACAAAACCCCTCCGTCAGTGAATGAAATCCTTATAAGACCACCAGAGAGTAAGTCACTTGTGCTTTTTCAATGCTTACTTGCTTTCTGGTTAGGTAAGAGTGCTAGATGTCTACAGTTCTATGCAAACGTAAAACACAGTAACACATTTTGTCAAAGTTGATCAAAATCAGGTCCTTTGACACGGGTTTGGCTCAACTATGCTCAGATTAATGTACACATCTAATCAGTGCATTATCATGCATGTACTGGCTGAACAATCAAAAGATTTTTAAGCCAGTTTCCTTAATTTCACTGTTGCTGTAGTTTTGTCTTTGTAGGGCAGTGCAGATAATCTGGATGATTATGTTCTGAATACGTGTGCTTGTCTATCTGAGGCATTGAATCAACGCTCAGATTATCAAGATTCCTTAATTTTTTTTTTTTTTTTTTCATTTTTCCAACTTTCCATAGAAGACTATCTACCTATCCTACACTCGGATAAATAGGGCATCAGGATTTTTATACGGTCTTAAAGTTGAACTTTAGACTATATTAACATGAACAAGGACATAACCAGTTCTGGTTTGCATTTTCTTGCAGTTTTTTTCTGTTCAAAACCATGAGCTTTGTGTCCTTGCAGTTGTGAGGCTCTGCTATGCTTGCTCTTTGTAATAGAAAACCATGATTCTGGGACAGCATTTGTTCTGAGTTTAGGCAGTATTTGTTGAGTTTACTGCTCTTTTAAAGAGCTTTCACACTTGGTTCGGTTGCTCGAACCCGAGTTCGTTTCCTACCCCTCCTGCTGCCTCAGCTGGTCTCTGTTTACATTATATTATGTGGGTCCGAACCACGGTTCGATTATATAATCACTGTGAGTACACTGTAACTAGGTAACAACTCGAAGACATCACTTTAAGTGAAGTATTAAAGTTTGTCTCCTTGGATTTACCACGAAAATTTGCCATGCACAAATTTTGTCTCTCATGGATGCATTGAATGTGCAATGATGTGATGAATATTAGCATTTGTCTGCTTTGAGCCTGTGTATGTATTATAAGAGATGTGAAGAATGTGAGCTGCTTTCTGAAGGGGATTTATTTGGAGACAAGCAGGTAAATGGATTATACCATAATAATTGCGATCGCAAGACTGCAAAGACTCAAATTATATGTCATCACAAGCGGTTCACTTACACAATTTGGTACAATTGCGTTCATATCAGCAGCGAACTGTACCAGAGTTCACATGAACCGTACCCAAGACCACCTTTTCAAGCAGACCCGGGTGCAGTTCACGGTGTGCGCACCCGAGTTCAGAAAACGGCGTTTACATCATCCAGACTAACCGAATTTTGAACCCGGGTGCGCACCAAAAGTGCTAGTGTGAAAGCACCCTTAGGGGATCAGAAGTGCTCCATCCAACAACAGGCCGTATTCCAAAATCATGACTTAAAACCATGAATTTAGCCAATCCAAGACAAGATTATTTAAGTCACATTTATGACGCCAAAATAAAGAAGCATTTATGGAAACCTTTGACAGACACTAGTATATTCTTTTTGTCCCCAATTTGGAGTGCCCAGTTCCCAATGCACTCTAAGTCCTCGTGGTGGCGTAGTGACTCACCTCAATCCGGGTGGTGGAGGACGAATCTCAGTTGCATCCGCGTCTGAGACCGTCAATCCACACATCTTATCACGCGGCTTGTTGAGTGCATTACCGCGGAGACATAGCGCGTGTGGAGGCTTCACGCTGTCCACCGCGGCATCCACGCACAACTCGCCATGCACCCCACCGAGAGCGACCCACATTATAGTGACCACGAGGAGGTTACCCCATGTGACTCTACCCTCCCTAGCAACCAGGCCAATTTGGTTGCTTAGGAGGCCTGGCTGGAGTCACTCAGCACACCCTGGGATTCGAACTCATGAACTCCAGGGGTGGTAGTCAGCGTCTTTACTCACTGAGCTTCCCAGGCCCTAGTTTATTTTCTCAATTTTTTTTACTTGCACTCTTTCAGCAAAATGAACTCAACTTAATTTGTCATTTAGTTTGTTTGTCACGTGTCACGTATATGCTCTACAAGAAACAGAACTAAGTTCACCTCCCGACTAGGTCCACAAGTGACAATTACTAGTCTTTCATTAATGTTTTTCTTTACAGATTACAGTTCAGTTTGTTGCAGTTGTTTGTATCGTGATCAATACAAAAAATGTCATTGGGACAATAAATTACATTTTAAAATCATACAATTGTCATGATGAATTATTTTCATGTATTTAAGTGTTTACAAGATATTTTCTGGCAATTGTAAAATGAAATGGTGTTTGATGACTATCAGTAAATTCATAGGGAAATTATGTAAGGCATACTTGATTTGGGTCTACAGTTCACAAGAACATAAAAAGGACATGAATCATACAACAAGAGGATGCATCATGAAGGAAAAATAAATTGCAGTCAAAATCAGTTCAGTATTCAAGTTTCCTCATAGCTTTTGCAACTTTTGCGAGATACAGAAAAATCCAAGCACTGGGCTTGGATTTAAGGCATCATGCTTTTATGAATGTTTTTTTTTTTTTTCCCTTCATACAGATAAAGTTTAAAGCATTAACTAACTATGCATAAGCTTTTTTTATATATACAGGTGCATCTCAATAAATTAGAATGTCATGGAAAAGTTCATTTATTTCAGTAATTCAACTCAAATTGTGAAACTTGTGTATTAAATAAATTCAATGCACACAGACTGAAGTAGTTTAAGTCTTTGGTTCTTTTAATTGTGGCTACACAATCATGGGGAAGACTGCTGATCTGACAGTTGTCCAGAAGACAATCATTGACACCTTCACAAGGAGGGTAAGCCACAAACATTCATTGCCAAAGAAGCTGGCTGTTCACAGAGTGCTGTATCCAAGCATGTTAACAGAAAGTTGAGTGGAAGGAAAAAGTGTGGAAGAAAAAGATGCACAACCAACCGAGAGAACCGCAGCCTTATGATTGTCAAGCAAAATCGATTCAAGAATTTGGGTGAACTTCACAAGGAATGGACTGAGGCTGGGGTCAAGGCATCAAGAGCCACCACACACAGACGTGTCAAGGAATTTGGCTACAGTTGTCGTATTCCTCTTGTTAAGCCACTCCTGAACCACAGACAACGTCAGAGGCGTCTTACCTGGGCTAAGGAGAAGAAGAACTGGACTGTTGCCCAGTGTTCCAAAGTCCTCTTTTCAGATGAGAGCAAGTTTTGTATTTCATTTGGAAACCAAGGTCCTAGAGTCTGGAGGAAGGGTGGAGAAGCTCATAGCCCAAGTTGCTTGAAGTCCAGTGTTAAGTTTCCACAGTCTGTGATGATTTGGGGTGCAATGTCATCTGCTGGTGTTGGTCCATTGTGTTTTTTGAAAACCAAAGTCACTGCACCCGTTTACCAAGAAATTTTGGAGCACTTCATGCTTCCTTCTGCTGACCAGCTTTTTAAAGATGCTGATTTCATTTTCCAGCAGGATTTGGCACCTGCCCACACTGCCAAAAGCACCAAAAGTTGTTTAAATGACCATGGTGTTGGTGTGCTTGACTGGCCAGCAAACTCACCAGACCTGAACCCCATAGAGAATCTATGGGGTATTGTCAAGAGGAAAATGAGAAACAAGAGACCAAAAAATGCAGATGAGCTGAAGGCCACTGTCAAAGAAACCTGGGCTTCCATACCACCTCGGCAGTGCCACAAACTGATCACCTCCATGCCACGCCAAATTGAGGCAGTAATTAAAGCAAAAGGAGCCCCTACCAAGTATTGAGTACATATGCAGTAAATGAACATACTTTCCAGAAGGCCAACCATTCACTAAAAATGTTTTTTTTATTGGTCTTATGATGTATTCTAATTTTTTGAGATAGTGAATTGGTGGGTTTTTGTTAAATGTGAGCCAAAATCATCACAATTAAAAGAACCAAAGACTTAAACTACTTCAGTCTGTGTGCATTGAATTTATTTAATACACGAGTTTCACAATTTGAGTTGAATTGCTGAAATAAATGAACTTTTCCACGACATTCTAATTTATTGAGATGCACCTGTATATCAGATTCAGTGTTATGGATAAGATTGAAACATCATGACAGAAATATTCAAAGTTATAAATTGCAAGAAATAAAGAAGCTAAAATTTGAGACCAGGGGCCTCATGTATAAACGTTGCGTACGTACAAAGATCTCTGCTTTTTGTTAAATACACAGCATTTAGAATAAAAAGTATGTAGTTAAGCACTTGTCAAAGATTAAGAAATGGTTTTTAGCACCAGCATCTAATTTATGGGCACTTGAGGCATTAACAGTCTGTATTATCTTCCGTGTTCATAGTTTCTCACATCGTTAAACTCGTACGTGTCTGGATGGCGATATGCATATGGTAATTGTATGTAAAGGAGGTTATGCCTAGTAAAAACAGGTATTGCACACTCCATATACGGTTATTTCGGTGAGGAGACGGGGTGGGGAATTAATCACGTGCATGTACGAACAATCTTCCGCTAGCTGGGATTTATAAATCTGAAAACTTTTGTGCATATGCAAAATCTGACTTTTTTGGAGTACGCACACATTTAGGATGAAATCTATGAGGCCCCATAAATGCTTTGTGTAACTGTAAGGGCAAAAATAAAACCTAACTAACCACCGTATGTAAGGAAGGTTGGGAGAAGGACTAATTTCTCTTTCCAATACAGAGCCTATGCGGCTGTCACGGTTCAAATGATAGAAACCTTCATACCTGAAGACCCATTCGGAAGAACGAATAATTTCACTCTCATAGAAAAGATTTGTTCAAAATGAACATCGTTCATAGATGACCTCAAGGTTAACTGCTGCAGTTACATCTCTATAAGCAAAGCTACAGAATGAATGAATTAGCCTAGTGAGAGTTAGAGATTTGTGTACAACTGTTCCTGGAGCTTATGTTTTTTCTTTATCTGTATCAAGCCTGTCCATTACTAAACATCTGTTTCTTATTGGTGTTATTGGTCCAAGGTGCCCCCCCCCCCCATCAGATTCCACATTTACATATGAAAGATAAATGCGTCTCTGATGATTTTCTCTCCCCTCTGGCACAGTTGTTATAGTGAGATTGTGAGAACACAGTCTGGGCTTGTTGTTTTACGACATATGCACGCAGCTGGTGGGTGTGTCTTTCCAGATCTGGAGTTCACAAAATGTTCTGCATAAAAATAGACACCATACTGTGTAGTATACAGTGTAAACCGCATGTATCTTGTTGACTTAAAAAAAAAAAACAAAACGTTTTACTCTGGTTTTGTGTTCAAATTTGTTAACCTAGAAATGCTCCATTCATAACAGAATTTTAAACACAGCTGTTCAAAATTAATGGAAGATTGTTGAACCTGGTTTCATAGAACCACTATACCTACATTTTTGAAAAATGTTTTTTGTGGCTCATACGTATGTTTTAGCTGTTTCCTGGTGAAATAAACACGAGTCATTATAACAACAATGACTTTTATTCTCTTTCATACAAAACTCAAGTAAAAGGGCACATTATCGGTTCAAAAATACTTATTGCCCTGTTCCTCACACAGTGCTATCTTATGTCATCTTAACACTTTTATTATAGTGCATAACTTGTAAGGTAATACATTTTAACATTTACATAACTGTATTTACAAGCTTGTTAGAGTGTGATCAAATTGTGCTGTAGCTCAGCTGATAGGCCAGTGCACTTGCGATGCAAAGGACCGTGATATGAGCCAGAAGAGTACGAGTTGACAAGTGAGTTGAAAGTGTCGTAGAAGCACCACACAATTATGTGGCTGCTTCCGCAATTCTCTCACATTTGCTTTTTATGACACTATTCTTTAGGTTAAGGTTTAGATTTGGGAGGTAGGTTTTTGTTGATTTAAAACTCGATAGAGCATTAATCTTATAAAGATCATCTGCTTGGTTGAGTAAAACATTCTAATGAAAATGCTTTAGAAACAATAATTTTTCCAATAATATATTTCCAGGTGTGTGTATGTGTGTGATAATATATTTCTCTAATGGATACTAGTTTTATTGAGTTTTAAGAATGAGATAGGCCAGAAACTCCAAAAGAGACGGAAAACCTTTTCAGGATATGATCCAGGAAGCTTGCGGCACATTTGGGTTTAATTAGTGTCCCTGCACAGCCTTAGTATGGATGCAGCAGGGCTCTGCTAATGCTAACACAGCCCAGATAAGGAGAGGTAGAGAGAGATAAAGTGCCATGCAGGCCAGTCCAAATGGGTGTCTGCAAAGTGTCCAAATGAGAAGGAAAGAAAAAAAAGGGTGAAAAATGAACCCTCTGACATTGCAGCTCTGTAAACTTGACTCGGCATAGATACAGCTACTTCAGATCCTACTTTTCACGGGGCTTAAAGGAATATTTTGGGTTAAATACAAGTTAAGCTCAATGGACAGTATTTGTGACAATATTAATCTGACTTGTCCCTCCTTTTTTTTATGTAAAAAAAAAAAAAAAAGAAAAAGTCAAGGTTATAGTGTGGCACTTCAAATGGAAGTGAATGGGGCCAGTCTGTAAACATTAAAATATTCACTGTTTCAAAAGTATACATAAACCACAAAACATAAATGTGTGTAAACATGATTTTAGTGTGATACTTACTAACCTTTTCTGTGTGAAGTTATATCCGATTTTACAACTTTATTGCCATGTCGATGTAATGTCATCGAACTAGTGGTCGACCGATATATCACCGAGGCCGATATTTTTTATTATCGGCATCGAACAATACATTTTCCAGTTTGGCCAAATTTTTCTTGAGGGTGCTGAAAATCGCCTGCTTGTATGTGAAGCATCTGAGACATGTAAACGACCAGTCACAATTCGTTTTGTTGTTACGTGCCATCTTGTTACTACAATAACAGACCAGTGCATCACAGTGTAATTTAAACGGTCCACATATCAGAGCCACGGAAGACGCGTTTGAGCTCAATTTTAATGTGCTCGCCTGTTTCATTCTCCCTGTCTCTCCTCAACAGTTTCCTGTAACTTTTAACTGTCTTGTCTAATGATAAAAAGGCAAATATCAATAAAACTAATATCATATGCCGTCTGCAAATATGTGCATATCTCGTTTAAATAGATATAATAAACCAATCTCTCACAACTTGAGCAGATCCAGCATCCTGTGGAACGCTTATAAATGTTCCTCTGAAGCATGTATTCTAACAGTCTCTCCTCAACAATTCATGGTAACTTTTCTAATGATAAAAGGCAAATATCAATAAAACTTGTATACTGTCTGCAAATATGCAGATCTCGTTTAAACGGATGTAATTCAGGAACCTCATGAAAATACAGCCTTTTCTTCCCATCGAGCGCTCTTCTTATATCTTCCTCTGAAGCACGTATTCCATCAGCCTGAATCAAAAACTTAAGGATCAGGATCAAAAGTTCCTCTAAATCACAAATCATAATGGTCACTCCGTGACAATTCAAGCAGGCTATGCAGGCCATTTAAACTGTCAGGAGATTGCTGCTCGCGCTGGATCTGCACGAGCACGTGAGTGCAACTTCAAAGTAAAAGTGCTTCACGTGTGCCATAAGTAAATATCTTATTCACTATGCACTGTATGTACAATGGGTTTGATTCTGTATTTTTTTAGAAAATGCTAATGTTGACATGCCATCCATGGTTGCTGGACTACTGTGTGTACTGTTATTTCCATCTTCCTAATATATTAACAATTTCTTCATGTGCAATTAAATTACAAAAATTTGATGACTAAACAGAAATCGGAAGAAACTGCTATCTACCGTTAAAATATAATATTGTTTTTTTTAAGATTCTTTTTTACAAAGTTAAAGTTTAGTGTGAAATTGAGTAAATATAGTGCTAAATAAGAGTTAAATAACAATATTATGTTTGTTATTTACTATATTAAATTGTGTGATATATCTGCATTGTATCGGCCTACCAGCTATTGAAAACCCATATTGGTCGATTACTACTTTAAACCCTCCAAAAATTGGCCTCAATCACTTCCATTGTAAGTGCCACACTGTAACACAGATTTTTGCTTTTGTATTTATTTATTTATTTTTTGCCCACTGTATCTCTCGCTCCAAATTAAAATGTGCTTTACATGGAAATGTATATATTAAATTAATTTTGATTTATATATATTACGATTTAATATACTATACCTTTATATTAAGATGGGTTATTTGAGAGATTGGGGAACCTTTTATCTTGAGTAACACTTTAAAATGTATTATTGAGTTTCTTTACCAGTATGCAGTGCGTAATGCTGAGAACCAAAAAAAAACAATAAAAAAAATACTGCTTGCAGAAGTGTTCATAAGGTTATTCTCACACTTTAAAGACATTTATTGTGTGATGAGTCTTTGCACATAAACAAATATACTGGTAAAAATTATATTGTAGACTATCACAGAAATTGACATTGCTTGCACTTCATTAAATTATATTAGGCTTTTAATAAAGCTTTTACATTTTAGATAAATATATAGATTGTTATTCTTTTAAAATGAATAAGCCTGTGTCTTATTGTGAACCTATATCAGTTAAATTACACACATACATTTTTTGTTTCACAGCAGCAGCGGTGTTTCTTGCTGTGTAAATGTTAAAATTCTTCTTGATCTTCAGTGGAGATGTAAATCACGCTGAATTTCTTGCGAGAAGTAAAACACGCTGACTCTCCAAGCTTCACCCATTGGCTGTTCGTGGCAAACATCACTCATTCATGTGCACAAGCTTCAGGGTTAACCACGAACTCGGGATCAAACTCTGAGTTGACGGAGAACGTTTGTACAGAGCTTCTTGAGATCGCTGAACCTGATCTAAACCGGTATGGCTTTATATGGTTTTCTCAACCTGAAACTTACTCTGAAACTCTGAGATTGTTCAACTAGCTTTGTGCAACAGGCCACTGATGTTTGATCTTTTAGAGCTGATGAAGAGGGCTTACTCACTTGTTTGTGGTTTAGATCTGTGTCACTCATGAACAGTTCCAGCATTTATTACCTCAACAATGACTAGTTGATAGCTTGACTGTGACTTGTAGGGATGTGTGGTAACTCAGCTCTCACAATGAGCTGAACAATGACACATTTATCAGGTACTGTGGGCCTGTTTCTGCCATCCTGCAGAATAAATTCCTTCTATAAATCTTTTCAGCGAAAATTCCCTCTGATTCAGACCACTGAGAGTAAGTTGTACACAAATTGCTGTGATCTCTCAGAAAAGCTGCTTTTATAATTTATATAAGTTCTACATTAACCTTTTTTTTTTTTTTAAATTTTTTTTTTTTTTTTAACAACAACAAATAATACTTTTTTTCCCTTTCCCAAAGTGGATTATTGTTACTTTGACTTCTTTTTAATTGAGCCTATTTTTTTTATAGAGTTTCCTTATTGTGTTGCTCATCATATATGCATATGAATATTTGGAAAATGGAAAAACTTGCTGCATTTAGAAGGTTGTTATTTTAAGTTCTTCCATCGTTTGATATTTAAAGGGAATTTGTAGCATACAGTTGAAGTCAGAAGTTTACATACACCTTAGCCAAATACATTTAAACTCATTTTTTCACAATCCCTGATATTTAATCTTAGAAAACATTCCCTGTCTTAGGTCAGTTAGGATCACTACTTTATTTTAAGAATGTGAAATGTCAGAATAATAGTAGAGAGAATTTATTTCAGCTTTTATTTCTTTTCACATTCCCAGTGGGTCAGAAGTTTACATACACTTTGTTAGTATTTGGTAACATTGCCTTTAAATTGTTTAACTTGGGTCAAATGTTTTGGGTAGCCTTCCACAAGCTTCTCACAATAAGTTGATGGAATTTTAGCTCATTCCTCCAGACAGAACTGGTGTAACTGAGTCAATTTTGTAGGCCTCCTTGCTAGCACACGGTTTATCATTCTGCCCACAAATTTTCAATCGGATTGAGGTCAGGGCTTTGTGATGGCCACTCAAATACCTTGACTTTGTTGCCCTTAAGCTATTTTCACAAAACTTTGGAGGTATGCTTGGGGTCATTGTCCATTTGGAAGACCCATTTGCGACCAAGCTTTAACTTCCTGGCTGATGTCTTGAGATGTTGCTTCAATATATCCACATAATTTTTCTTCCTCATGATGCCATCTATTTTGTGAAGTGCACCAGTCCCTCCTGCAGCAAAGCACCCCCACAACATGATGCTGCCACCCCCTTGCTTCACGTTGGGATGGTGCTCTTCGGCTTGCAAGCCTCACCCTTTTTCCTCCAAACATAACGATGGTCATTATGGCCAAACAGTTCAATTTTTGTTTTAATAGACCAAAAAGTAAGATTTTTTTCCCCATGTGCATTTGCAAACTGTAGTCTGGCTTTTTTATGGCTGTTTTGGAGCAGTGGTTTCTTCCTTGATAAGCAGCCTTTCAGGTTATGTCGATACAGGTCTCGTTTTTCTGTGGATATAGATTCTTGTCTACCGGTTTCCTCCAGCATCTTCACATGGTCATTTGCTGTTGTTCTGGGATTGATTTGTACTTTCTGCACCAAACTACGTTCATCTCTAGGAGACAATGCATCTCCTTCCTGAGCGGTATGATTGCTGCATGGTCCCATGTTGTTTATACTTGTGAACTATTGTTTGTACAGATGAACGTGGTACCTTCAGCATTTGGAAATTGCTCCCAATGATGAACCAGACTTGTGGAGGTCCACAATTTTTTGTCTGAGGTCTTGGCTGATTTCTTTTGATTTTTCCATGATGTCAAGCAAAGAGTTACTGAGTTTGAAGGTAGGCCTTAAAATACATCCACAGGTACACCTCCAGTTCAGTACACCTCCTGTCAGAAGCTAATTGTCTAAAGGCTTGGCATTATTTTCTGGAATTTTCCAAGCTGCTTAAAGGCACAGTTAACTTAGTGTATGTAAACTTCTGACCCACTGGAAATGTGATATAATCAATTAAAAGTGAAACAGTCTGTCTGTAAACAATTGTTGTAAAAATTACTCGTGTCATGCACAAAGTAGGTGTCCTAAACGACTAGCCAAAACTATAGTTTGCTAATATAAAATTTGTGGAGCGGTTTTAATGACTTCAACCTAAGTATATGTAAATTTCTGACTTCAACTGTATATTCTTTCTTTTGAAGTACTGCATTTTGAGGTTAGTTAATTGAGTCCCAGACTTATTGGGAGCTTATTGTCTTGTGTTTAGCAGTGAGGGCCATGCATTTTAACTTTGCTCACAGGTGTGTTGAAACTATTGTTTCTAAGGAGCAGGGGACAGGATGAGAGAAGGTGTCTCATTTAGGTCATCACTGCTGTGCTGCTCTTTGGTGCCTGAGACAGTGATGAATGGAGAAAGTATTTAAAGTGATGCAAAGGACCTTGCCACTTCCTAACTGTTACTTCAATGATTCAGATTTTGTTCAGACACACACTGAGAGTAGCTCCTCTAATACCTATGAGTGACCTCCGCCTTGACTTCAGGAAGTAATCCATACAGATCCATCAAGGGGTCGTCTTTTGATTTATCCAACATTACAGTTTAGAAATCAATGACTATGAACATTAAAGAGGCCTTGTTATGCTTTTGGGGATTTTGCCTTTCCTTTCGTGTGTAATATTGCTGTTTGTGTAAAAGGTCTTCATTGTGCTTTGTAACTAAGTCTACACCAAAGGGAGTTACTCTCTCCCACAGAAAACACTGCTCTTGAACTGCCTGAAATGCCTGGTTTGCAGTCCAGCCATTACTTCCGTGACTTAGCTATGATACTGTGTAATACATTTGCATAATGCCCGCCTAAGGCAGGGACCTTCAACCATTTTCAGGCCAAGGACCCCTTGGTGGGTAGAGCGACAGAGCCGGGACCCTTGTTACATATTGTATACAATTTGGTTGTGTTTTATGCCTATAAAATGTGTATGGTAGGCTACCATATTATTGTATGTACACACTTCATGATTTAAATAATCATTAAATGCTGCCCTGCTGTAAAGACCAGCTAAAACCAGCATAAGCTAGTTGGCTGTTTTAGCTGGTCGCCCAGCCTAGTCAAACCTGGTCATGCCGGTCAGGCTGGTTTTAGAGGGGGTTTGAACACTTTTTAGCTGATTAGACTGGCCTTAGCTGGTCAGGATGGTCATGCTGATCTTAGCTAGTCAGTCTGGTCTTAGCTGGTCTCCCAGCCTGGCCAAGCTGCTTTAAGCTGGGAGGCTAGCTGGTCTCCCAGCCTGACCAGCTAAAAAGTGTTCAAAACCCTTCTGAAACCAACTGACTAGGCTGTGCGACCAGCTAAAACCAGCCAACCAGCTTAGGATGGGTTTAGCTGGTCTTTTCAGCAGGGTGTACAGCAGGGGTCTGTAACATTTTGATAATTAATCCCTATGCCAAACCACCAAAAAGAAAGAAAAAGACAAACAGAAAAACAGACAGATCCTGTCCATGCAGGATAAAACAACTTTTATAAGGTTACTAAAATGGAGTCTTCATCTCTTGTGAGTGGTCGATTTTATGCATATATTTTACTGTTCATTTCATTGAAAACAATGACTGAGTGCACCTTTAATTATGTTGATTTGAGAGTCACCGTTGTATGTTTGTGGAACTTTAAGGATTGTGTATGCCAGCTTAATTTCAGCTTTAACTGTTTATTTACACCAGGCAAGTAGGCTATTGTTCTGAAAGCAAAAAGCAACAAAAAAATGAACTCTGCTCAACCGCAGAGCGTGACCAACGCAAAGCAGACACTTTACTTGCGCGACCCTCCACTGCAGCGCTGCTGACAAAGTAGGTATGTTCCAATCGACCATTAGGGTCCTCTGAAGTGGACTTCACATGGTATTCAGCCATCTTAAGGGAGATAACAATCCAAAGGGGGAGCGTATATGTTCAATTGGAAGGGCACTCCAAACGGCACAGGGAATAAGTGTACATGGATGCATCACTTCACAGGAAGTGGAGAGGTAAATTTACCCACCAGTCATTGCGAACCAGCAGAGTACTGATGTAATGTGGCTAAAATAAACTCTAAAATCAAACAAACAAAAGGAGTTTGAGACGCTGGCGTTTCAATTAAGCCTAATTTTACCTCAGGTGTGCTTTCTATGTGGTTGTGCACAAGATGTGACCGTTTCATCCATTATCATGAAAATTGGTCATATAACAGTTAAAGGTGCAATATGTAATATTTACTGTACTAAAGCATAAAACTATCATAATATGTTAGAGATTTAGGAAACATTCAAAGTTGAAATACTGGCTTCTCTGAAAACAATGCTACAGCCAGTATATTCTACTTTGAAATGTCTGTTCCGGGCCAGAATTTCTGTTTTTGTTTTAGCCTGTGTGATCCCGCCCCATTTTCCAATAGTATTTTGACACCTTGGGTTGCCAGATTTGAAACAAGTTAGCGGGCAACGCTGCGCGCCGCAGCCATGGAAGCCAGCAATACATCTAGCTAACATTGACAGAGTTATAAAAAATCCATATGAGCTGGTTTATAATTTGCAAACAATAAAAACATTGCAAACGTATACATTAGCTGATCAACTTGCAGTGTAAGGCTCGTCGCTTGCCATTGTCAGTTTGCTCGTTCCTGTTGCGTGTCCTCAACCTGGCAACCCGCGTGAGCTTAGAGTCTGGGGAGGAGGTGGTGGGGGAGACAGCTCTCTCCAGTATTTGGACTGCAGTACCCATTTTAAACGTTTGATGTCAGTGTTACATATTGCTCTAAGACGACACACTTATTATAAAATAACAAAACATTTTTTTTTATTTTTTTATATTAAACAGCATCAGTCATTTAACTTATGGGTTACATTTTTACAAGTAATTTAAATATATAACAATACATTTTTATAAGTTTATACTTGGGTGTATTATACGAATGTATGTACAGTATACAGTATGGATGTAGGGTTATTTATTGTACATTTATATTTATTTACATGAGTATATTGTCATCTTATTTGAACCCCTTGATCAGCGCAAGAGTGTTTTCTGTGTTTGACGTTGCAGGGTATTCCAAATGAACTAATTTTGTCAAGTGAAGTGGACTTCAGCAGATATCCCATGCTCAGTGAGTAGGGAGCAGTGAACACTGCAGGCGAATTCCACTTGAAAGTGATCATCCCTATGCCCTACTCACTACAAAGGGCAGAGCTCTTGATGTGGGCACTCTGAAGGGAGCATGGCATTACAGTTTGAATGTAGCCATCACTAAAAGTCTTGTAAAAGGGCCTTTTGTGGAAAAAATTTACTTTCTTTTGTTTGGAATGACACTTCGAGTGGCGTCCCCTTCTCGAAGTGCTCTTCAAGGGCGCAAAAATGCAGTTTGGAAAATGCCCTGCGTAGAGACCCTGTGGATTGGAATGCACCTAGTGAGTTGCACTTTGAGCTGTTCGTGATGAGCAGTGGTCACGTGAATGGTTTGTCCGGGCTGCGCGCCTGTGCTGACTAGTGCTGTTTAGTCACACTTTAAGATTTGACATGCAGTTGCGAGGGACTTTAACATGTCGATGGAGTAAAATATATTACTCCTCTCTCTCACTATCACTTGCGTGTGAGTGATTATTACAAATGCCAATGGTGGATCAAACAATAATTTTTGGACCCCCTGCGGTACCACCACAGACCCCCTGGAGGTCAAGGACCCCCTGTTGAAGACCCTTGGCCTAAGGGCTACTTCAGTTATGGTAAGGGGCGTTACATTTCCAACACACGCTCTAAGTGGTTGACCAATCACAACTGTCTGGGCCAGTTGACCAATCAGAGCAGACTGGGCTTTTTGGAAAGGGGGGATTTAAAGACACAGGAGCTAAAACGGAGCGTTTCAGACAGAGAGTGAAAAGAGGTGCTGCAGCAGTGTACAGTATGAGAAAAATAATGTGTCTTTTGAACATTAAAGCATGTAAACCTATTCTAGTAGACCCCCAAAATAAAATTATGAACCTGTAAATGAGCATAATATTGGCTCTTTAAAATGATCTGAGCTATCAGCTGATGGATTTGGTCCCAAAGACAAGACCATCATTTTAAGGTTACAGAGACCCTAGTTGAGTTTTGTGGTCATTACCCTTATGAAGGGCTGGGCTACAAAAATTGTATCGTGATATTTTTCAGGCTATTGACAATATTCAAAATATACCTCTATAATTTATGTATTTGCTCTGAAATCACAAAGTTATATATACATACAAATTAATCAGAGGAACCATCATTTCAACCAAACAGCCATTTTAGCCAAGTAGATTCAAAATGCTGGTACATAATGTAAATAAATTCAGTTTAATTCATATTAATATGAATATGAAATGAGCACAAAAAATAATTATTTAATATTTTTTATTTATTAGCACCAATGTAAAACCATACATAAAGCATTATTTACCTACATATATTTACTAAAATGAATATTTACTTTGTGAATAAACAGATGTGCAAAAACTACAACTTTCACTTTTTGGAACCCAGTTGAATTGTATTATAATACTGAATTAATGTGTGCAACCCAATCAAGTGTATTATAATACTAAATTTGTATTATTATTTTGAGGATTAAATTTGTTTTAAACGTATATCATGAAATTTGATTGCAAATGTGAGTGATTCCTTCTCATTGTAGTGGAGGGTTGCACATGAAGTAAAAGATCGATCCATGGCTTTTGAGAAAAGATATCGAATTGACCAAATGTAAAAAAATAAAATAAAATAAAGTTTAACGAAAATTTTTTTTGCCTAGCCCTAGACGAAAGTGTAATAAAGCGACATGAAATGACGTGGTTGCTTCAGAAAATGTGCTTTTCCTGTCCTGTTTGCCTTTTCCACACTATTAGTTAGGTTAAGGCTTTGGTAAATGATAAGGATGTCTGTTTTGTTTACCTCTCATTTGCTTTTATGACACTATGGTTGGGTTTAGGTTAAAGTTTTAGGTCAGGGAGGTACATTTGACTCATTAAAACCTCCATCTAATATTCACCTTAAAAATCTTGTCTAATTACAACATCATCTTACTTTTGGCACCCCCCGCTGGACATTTCACGAGGAGACTGCAGCGAATCATGTAATGATGAAGCACGTCATTTCATATTGCAAAAATTTTGCCATGGTCACGTAATGTTCATGAGATCAGGACGGATGTGACTCCTGAAACATTATGTTTGGTATTGTTCTCTCATTTGAGGCTTCACCACAACAGCTCATTTTCCATTAAAACACACACACACACACACACTCTGTGTTGTATGGCTGAGTTGGCTTTGGTCAGTAGTCATTACTCAGCCCTGAACTATTCCTCTGAATAGTCCCCTCTCTTGATCCTTTTTCTGCATCTCTGAAAAGGTGCTTGCAATATTTTCCAGCTACAGCTTTAAGCAACATTAAGTTAATTCAGTCATGCTGGAGGCCCAGACTGGATTCAAAGTCGAGATAAAAAAAAAAAAAAAAAACTACTTGCCTGTGAGAGGAAGTCAGAAATACAGGACATGGTATTGAATTTGATGGCTGGTGTGTGTGTGTGTGTGTGAGTGAGTGTGTGTACTTTTCCTCTCATAAGTAACTTCAGGTTGAACTCCTATTATACAGTTGAGTGCTACAGTATCAGAGGACCCTGTTCGCTCACACTCACTCTCTCTCTCTCTCTCTCTCTCTCTCTCTCTCTCTCTCTCTCTCTGCAACTGCTTGGAGTGCCAGTAGGAGTCACTGTGGTACATGTAGATTTTTATTTCTCTCCATCGGGTAAATATATATTAGGCCATATTTCCATCATGAACAAACAGTTGAACAAACCTGTTTTTGAAATCATACCCCTGTAATAAATAATTCATTGTTGTCTGAACACACACTGAACTACTTTTTTTTTTTTTTTTTTTTTTTTGCGGATGGAACATATTAGAGATTTATTTATTTATTTTTTTCCTTTTTCTCCCAATTTGGAATGCCCAATTCCCAGTGTGCTTTTAAGTCCTCATGGTCACGTAGTGATTCGCCTCAGTCCGGATGGCGTAGGATGAATCCCAGTTGCCTCCGCGTCTGAGACCATCAACCCGCGCATCTTATCACGTGGCTTGTTGAGCGCGTTGCCACGGAGACCTAGCGCGTGTGGAGGCTTCACGCCATCCAGCGTGGTTCACGCTCAACTCACCACACGCCCCACCGAGAATGAACCACATTATAGCGACCACGAGGAGTTTACCCCATGTGACTCTACCCTCCCTAGCAACCGGGCCAGTTTGGTTGCTTACGAGACCTGGCTGGAGTCACTCAGCACGCCCTGCACACTGAACTACTTTAACGCTTTAGTTCCTGGAAAGTTATTAAAAATATTTATGCATTTTTGTAGACATTAACCATTACAGTATTACTTTGTTATGTGCTGCATTCATATTTTATTATGTGAACTTATATTAATAAATGAGGAGAATGAATCCATCAGTTCTTATAGAGGGGAGAAACTTTATTAAACTGACGCATTGCGGCACACAGACCTTCATCAGGGTAAAAAAGGTTAAAAGAAAACTTCTGCAGGGCAGTTATTTGAATACAAACAAAGATAAGATCCAGCCAATGAAATGGACAGGAATATCATCAGCCACCAATCAGGACACAACGATCTTAATTGGATCAATTATGCAATTAATTAGAGAACAAGTCAGTAAGAAAATCACACTGGAATGCATATCATAAAAAACAATTTACAAAGAGCAGTTATGCACAATACCTTTAAATACAGTTAAAAGCTTAATACATTTTTAAAGTCACAATTGTTTCATTACAAACTCTTCATTCATTCCTAGAGGAGATAAACTTTTTAAATAATAAATCCAAAATGCCTTCCATTTCTTCCTGATGGTCCATGTTACCACCCTTTACAGAGGGTTTCATCTGTTCAATGCCCAGAACAAAAGGGAGGACATAGAGTGGTTAAAGTGCCTAGCTACAGGGTTGGTCAAATCCCCTCTTCTAATAGAACTTCTGTGTTCTGCGATATGGTCTTTGAGGGGACGAGAAGTTTCCCCTACATAGACTTTATAACAATTATCTATTTATTTTTTATTTTTTTTTGCCTAATTGATGCAATTAAGATTTGTGTGTTCTGATTAGTGGCTGATGATAATCCTGTCCATTTCATTGGTTGGTCATATCTTTGTTTATATTCAAATAACTGCCCTGCACAAGTTTTCTTTTTACCTTTTTAACACTGATGAAGGTCTGTGTGCCAAAACGTGTTGGTTTAATAAAGTTTCTCTCCTCTACAAGAGTTGCTGGATTCATTCTCCTCATTTGTGCTTTGCCATGCACCTTGTTTGGTGAAGTTGCACCAGATTCATTATCCTCTCCATTTATACACTTCTGCAGATGTTATGCTTTGGGGATTGACACTGCTGGAACTCTACCTGCTAAATGCAGCCAAAAAAGCAACATTTTGCCAGATGTGGTTTCAGGATCTTTTTGCGTGAGGTAGTAAGCAGATGTCTCATCTCTGTTATTCTGTATTGTTTTGTAACTAAGTAAATTTAGGTCTGGTGTCTCTAGAGATGGAAATGTGTATAAGGGTTGAATGAGCACATTGTGGATCAGCTCAACTGAGCCCTTGACTAATGGACATCAGTAGAATGAAGGCGAATCTGAGGACAATAGTGCAGACTTGCTTATGTTTTACAAATCCCAATTAAATTGAACAAATGTTTCTTGGACAGACCTTGGTTTGTCGATTTTATAGAAAATAAGAATAGGTGTGGTTTGGTACTGAGGGAGTAGAGTAGCCTGTGGTCTGTAATATGATGTCTGTGGTCTTTGCAACTGCAAAATCACTAAGTAACACCTGTGGTAGACTTTCAGGAAAAAAAAAATATTTTTAACTTTTTGGAAATTTCCTCCTTATTTGAAATGACTCTGTCTGTGTCTGCTTCATTGTGGGCCCAGCCACACACACACACCATTCTCTGAGATAGCTGCATGCTTCATTTGAAATTGACTTTACTGTGGCAGCTTTTGAAATGCTAATGGAAAGAGTTTATTTATTTTTGGTCACCTCCCCCTCGATTCACACAAACGGTAAATGTTTACACAGTTTTGATATGTGCTGAATCTCTACGTGTGTGTGCATGTGTGGATGTTTTCTCTTCAGTCAGCAGTCCTAAATTAGCTCTTTGATTTAAAGATCCACATTCTCTCTCCCACAAAATTGGGTTGATGCTGAGCTCAGTGAGTCAGTTGATTTTGACTTGGCCTAGAATACAGTGGGGTGTCAAAAGTCTTGAGTCCACCATTGAAAATCGGATTGAAAATCAAATTTAAACCTGGAAATTAAAGTTTCAAAATCATAATGTATGTGAAGTTTTGTAATATTTAAGTTTCTGCACCATTTCTGCATAACTAATCAAATAAGCAAATTTGAGACATTGACCATGTCAGTTCCTTTTTTCAAAAAGTCAGATTGCCTTGCTTCCATTGAAACATGAGATTTTCTTTTGAACATTCTCAAATCATGCTGGGATAACAGATCATCAGGACAAGCCTGTGGAGTCCATGCATATGCTGTCATTGAGGCAAGAGACCTTTTCTGAAATTTATGGTAATTTTTCGATTCATCTTTTCACTCAAATTGTTATGCTGGTGATATTATTTGTAATTTTTTTTTATTTTTTTTTTTTATAAATTAGAGAAGTGCAAAATATTGGGACCTATGAAATAAATTTTTTCCCACAAATTTTGTGTTTTCTGCTTTAATTTTTCTTGATTAAATTTTTTATTCCTTTTAGTTCACACAAAAATGAAAATTCTCTCATTTACTCACTTTCATGCCATACCAGATGTGTAAGACTTTCTATTGCAGAACACAAACCATTTTAGCTCCAAAAATCACATAACGTAAACATAAAATTAATCCATATGAATCCAGTGGTTAAATCCATATCTTCAGCAGCGATTTGATAGATGCGAGTGAGAAGCAGATACAAATTTAAGTTCTTTTTTACTCTAAATCTCCACTTTAACGTTCACTTTCAGATGTTAAAGTGAAACTAAACCGGCACCAGTTGTGGCTTTCAGATGTGAAAGTGGAGATTTAGAGTAAAAAAGTACTTAAATTGTGATCTGTTTCTCACCCACATCTATCATATCGTTTCTGAAGAAATAGATTTAACCAGTAGAGTCATATGGATTACTTTTATGTTTCCTTTGTTAATTTATGAGCTACAAAGGTCTGGTCACCATACACTTGCATTGTGAGGACCTACAGAGCTTAAATATTCTTCTACAAATCTTCGTTTGTGTTCAACAGAAGAAAGTAAGTCATACACATCTGGGATGGCGTGAGGGTGAGTAAATTATAAGAATTTCTATTTTTGGGTGAATTGTTTTATTTATTTATTGTTTTTAAATCTTATCATTGTCTAACAAAATTAATTTATAAAATCAAGTGAAAATTTAATGGTTTTTTACATTTTCAATAAAACATTGCACTAATGTTTGGTCAAATAAAGTGCTGCACAACAGAGCTTTACTGTATAAATAAAACATTGAAAAAAATCTTGATTACCAGTGGCACAAGGCAGCTATGGCTGAAAAGCGTGCAAAGCGTGCTGATTTTCAGTAAACTCTTGCTTGTGTGATCTTGCTTACTATTACTCCTATTTATAATAATATATGTAATACATATTAATATAAAACAAATCATTTTAATCCTAAATGATTGTCATTAGTAATAGTATTATTATTACTGCCACTTTGAATATAATTTTTTGTATTTATGTCTTAATATCCTCAATTATGCACATACTGTACAGTTGTATCAAGCTTTTATTTTGGTGGAAAAGTGAATCAAGTCTTTAGATTTCCTGTATAGATTTTAAGCTCTGAGCGCCATCAAAGATTGAATTTGTGTGCTGAAATGTCTTAATCGAGAATCATTAACGTTACTGAATAAAAAAATCTATTAACCATTAACAGTAACAATAATAAACTGCAAGCGGTGGAGAGTTTTGAAACTCAAAAAATAAAATACAACACATTTTTTTTCTTTAATCAAAGTTTGATTTTGACTGACCAACATTTCTAATGCAAACTTGAAAACATCAGGCATGTTTACTGAATGCATTTGGGCTGAAATGTATTTATCGATGATCAACAAGCTTAATATATCAAATTATTATCATCGATTATTCATTAACATCCCTACATCATAAGCACCACGTATACTCTACATTTTGTGTGTGTGCGAAAAAAGTGCAGAGCAGTGCCACTTGTTCATTTAGAAGCACGCAGCATTTGTAGACTATATATTTATTTAATTAAATCACATCTTTTGTGGTTTAATCATCCGACTGGGCCATATCAGCAATTTGAATTTGACTGTCAAATTGTCATTTGTTTCATCCCTTCTATGAATCCTTTAATCCTTTTTATGACTCGATTCGACGAATCCATCCGCATTTTTCGCATTGTAGGAATCGTTGGGCCCTAAAAATAGATGCATACACAGAATGGACTCGCTTTCAATCTGCTCTCTTTTCCTCTGTGAGGGAGATGGTCAGAAATGTCATGTGATCTAGAAGGATTTCTAACTTAATCAGCCCTTGCTCACATGTCTCCTCCTCAGGCTCTCTGTGGAGGGAGAACAGAAGAACTGCAGTGTGGTGAGGAAGTGAGTGGTGGTTTCTCATCTGCATGAAACATGCTGCAGTGCCGGCCGCATTGTGACAAACAAGCCTTTGATTGTCTCAGTCTCTTTTTTCTTTTTTTTTTTTTTTTTTTCTAAATGCCTTCTCACCATGAGTCAACATTCCTATGGCACTGGAAAATGGAACAGGGTGACAACTGTCCACTGAGTTTTGGTCCTCTTATGGTGTTCAGCATGTAAAAGATATATATAATATAAAGGCCTAGCCTTTCAAAGTATAGTCTATTTGACTGTGTGCGCATATACAGGAGGTTGCGGCATGCGCACTACTGCTATGAGAGACTGGACTATTTCTCTTCAGGAGTTTAGACCTGTAAAGATGTCTTTATAGTCCTTCAGACTCCAGTTATGCAAATGAACGTATCTCCTGACCTATTCACACTCGTGCTCTTGACGTGCACATCCACTGTTGTTGTTTCTACCTTCGTCTGCTGTTGTATACCGGCGATTACATCTTGCACTTCTTTGTGAAAACAACGGCTCAACGGCACCTTGTGCACCCTCTAATAAGTGCAAATAATTTCATTTGCATGAGTACGCGCAGTTAGAAAAATCGGACCGCACGCATACAGTGCTCGAGCACTTTGTTGATGACAATTTACGTCATGCATCCTGTACGCAAACGCTAAACGTTCACCAAAAGTATACTTTGGCCTTTTGCATGTTGGTATGTACATTTCTGATCGTTTATGTACCATCATGCTTAAAGGAAATACGTAATTTTTTCAATGTTAAAAAAGTTATCTCAGTTAAATATGCAGAGACAACAGTAAGCAAGCCATTCTTGGTTTTACTTACTGAAGAGTGTAAACACTGCAGCTCTGTGGGGCTGTCAAAAGATTACTCTGTTTGATTTAGCGACTCGACCAGCCCGACATAGTAATGTTAGCTCAACCAATAGCTTGAGTTTGGTTTGGGACAATCTGTTTGTCCGAACAATGACCAATTACAGTGTTTAGGGAAACCTGTAGTTTTTTTGCAGTTCGATTTAGTTTTTATTACACACTTCACCTTTTAACATGATGATTCAAAGTTAGCCTCTTAAATATTATTTCGGCTTGGCTGTCTTGTACTCTGTGTCCTCGGTGATTTTTAAAAAAATCATCAAACAGGAGAGAGCTGCGTGGCGCCATGCAAGGATCGGATGTGTGAACGGCAAGTTCTGCGCACTTTGCTTGTTTTAATACTTTTTGTGTCATAAACCAATGAGATTCGATACACCCTGTTCCATAACTGTTCTATGAAGACAATATGTCAAATAATTCAAAATCCTCAGGCTCTGGAGACATTAAAAGACACTTACGTGCTCAAACTGAAACCCCTGAGCAACAGGCCGCAAGCCTGGGACTCAATTTGGCTAGTGAGGTGAGAGATTCAGCGTCAACTGTTGAACATGACGGCAGTGCTGACAAAGGTCATTGCTGACTTGGAGGATCTTGCTGTAATACGTTGATCGATCACTGTCATGGAGACGAGTTGGTTACAAGAGAGGGAATTAGCTGCTAACCCACTAGCGACCAAGGTGGACTTGGAGCATGTCTGGGAAAAGTTGGAAGACCTTGAGAATCGTAACCGGCGAAACAACATCCGAATTGTTGGAATTCCTGAGGACGAAGAAGGCCGAGATATGGTGAAATTCCTAGACAAGCTCTTCCCGAGTCTGCTCAACATAACCTGCCATAAGCTGGAAATCGAGCGAGCTCACAGCGTTTCGGCTCGGAGATCTGCGGAGGGAGATGGGCCCCGATCAATTCTGGCCAAATTTCTGAGATCATCCAATAAAGATCTTGTGTTAAGTGAGGCGAGGAGTAAAGGAAGGCTTTCTTGGAATAACCACAGCATTTTC